>NW_027529175.1:9004090-9023038 GCF_008692635.1 Crocuta crocuta
GCTCCCGGGACCCGTCGGTCCGAGCGTCCCGCCGTGCACGCCCCGCACGCCCGCCGCGAACACACAGGGGCGGACACACTGCTGGCTCGGGAGGCTTTAAGCAAACGTTTGTGGGGTCGCGCCTGCCCGGCGGGTCAGTCATCCGCGTCCGTCAGGACCCGGGCCAGGTAGTCCGAGTGCCGTATCCCGAAGCTCCAGCCGCCGGGCTTGCGGTGCTGAGGACCCGGGAGACGGCACTGACCTCGCGGGGCCAGGTGTCCAGCTCCGCGCCGGGTCCCCCGGGCCCTGCCCCTCCTCCCCCGCCCCCTCCCCTTGACCCAGCACCCCAGACCACCTGGTCCACGTTGTAGGCTGCGGGCCCCGGGTTCAGGGTGTTGTCCTGGGGGAGTGAAGTCCGCGCCAGCATTGAGAACTGGGGGGCCCGAGGCTTGTAGATCCCCGTGTTCACCACGTGGTAGGCGCAGGGACCCGGGGTCTGTGGGAGCGCAGCGGGGCGCACTGGCCTTCACCTCTTGCTCCCGACCCTCTGTGGCCCTCGGGGGCACCCCAGCCTGCGCCGCGCCCGGCAGCCCCTCTCCCACCTTGTTGAGGTCCTCGAAGAAGCTGCCCACTGCGCTGCGGCCATAGATGGAGTAAGTTGGGGCCGAGACTTTACCGATGACCCGCGGACCCAAGAGCGAGGGCACAGTGTAGGCCCCGGGGCCTGGGGAGGAGCCAGAAAGGGGTGAGTCTTCCCTGCCTGGCCGGGCTTTCCGCGTTGCAGTGTGTAGAGTGGTTCCCCGTCAGGGATAGGAGGGTCCACGGTGCTGGAACAGGCCTGTCTGACCTCACCTGGGGTCTGCTGCTCCGCGTGGACGCCCCGGTTCCGGGGCGCGATGGTGTGCCGAGGCGCACTGGGGTACGTCGCGTTCCCAGCTCGCTCGGGGAAGTACCTTCCTGCGGGGCGGACCGGGAGTGTGGGCTGGGACTGGGTTGGGGACCTGGTGGGGACCCGGGTTGGGGGTCCTGGTGAAGCCCGGTGGGGCTTGGGAGTTCTTTTGAGATCCAGATATGGGGGCACCGATTTTGGAGCGTTAGGGTACACGAGGGCGGGGGCGGGGCCCAGGTACAGGGTTCCCGGGAGGACCTTCTCGGAGGCGGCTCTGCCCTGGGGAGCCCGGGGTCCCAGGGGTCCTGACCGGGTCCCGGAGTAAGGAAGGGCGCTGCGTGACGCGGACGGCCGTAGATGGAGTAGGCGGGGGTGCCGTCGCGGCCGCGCACGGTCATGCGAGCGGGAACCAGGAGGCCGGGCCCCGGGCCGCACGAGGTCTGCTGCGTGGGGAGGCGCGCGCCGAAGGAGAATGCCGGGGCGCGGGGCCGCGACGGGTCGTGCGGGGTGTAGCCTGAAGGAGCGTCCCAGCGTCACCTCCGGGCCCCGCTGCCCTCCGCCCCGGGCGCAGCCCACCGTCCCCGTCCCTCCAGCAGACTTCCCTTCCTTCCGCCCTGCGGCCTGGGTACGGTACCCCCTCCCGGCACAGGCCTCGGTAGCCCCTGCCCTCCAACCCCCGCCCGACGCCGGTACCGGTGTTCGGGGGCAGCATGTACTTGGGCCCCGGGCCACTGTAGAGCGCTGCGATGGGCCCGCGAGGCCGGTGCGGCCGCCAAGGGCCGACCCAGACGTCTGCGCCCATGGCGCCCGAGGGTGGGGTGAGCTTACGGCCTGCGGCACCTGTGGACATAAGGTGGCGGCCCCGGCGCCTCCACCCAGAACTCGCGCGGAACGCGCCTCACCGCTCCAGCGCCTCCCGACTCCCGGGGCGGAGCCCAGCCTGTATCCCGGGCGCAGGGGAAACAAACTGGAGCTTTCCCGGCGCGGCGCGGGGCGGCGGGGGGCCGGGCCGGAGCTTCAGGCCCCCCGAGTGAGTCCACTAGGGGTGTGTGAGCGCGCCAAGTTTGGACTCAGTTCTGGGGGAAAGGAATTCCCTGGGGTTCTGGGGAGGCTGGGATATTTCAGGGCCATCAGGCCAAGACACTGGGGCGAGAAGGTGGCGTGGGGAACCTGGTGTCCAGAGGGGGCCCCAGAGTTAATGCACTAACCTGCTCTTGTGGTTCCCGGCGGGGAAGGCAAGGTGGGGTGCTTGGACGCCTGCCCCCTCTCAGCCCAACTCCCGGACCCCATTGTGTCCGGATTCCGCCTCCTGGCAACGGGACTGACAGCCCCTTACAGCAACCTGGCTCCGCCCCCCGCAACCCCGCAACCCCGCCCGCGCGGCTTCCCGGCGGAGTCGTCGCACTCCAGCGCTCTGGCCCCACCCTTCCCCGGGCTTCAGTGCACCCATTCCAGAAATGTACGGATCTGCAGACAAAAAACAAATATGAGACTAAAGAAAATAAACAGCACAAACAGCAAGCCCAATTTAATTATAACGCGTAGAGGAAGGGAACTTTGCATGTATTTAGGCCCATGGAATATTTGCAGAAATAATCTGGGCCAGAAAACAAAGCCAAAAACAAATATACAAGTTGAAGAGCTATAGGATACACATTGGATCAACGTCCAAAATAATTCTAGGCAGACAAAATATTTTTTAAAAGAAACAAATATTTAGATATTGACAAATTCTCTCTTATTTTTTATTTAAAACTTTTTAATTATTTAAAAAATTGTTTTCATGTTTATTTTTGAGGGAGAGAGAGACAGAGCATGAGTGGGGGAGGGGCAGAGAGAGAGAGGGAGGCACAGAATCTGAAGCAGCTCCAGGCTCTGAGCTGTCAGCACAGAGCCAGACCCCAGGCTTGAACTCACGGACCATGAGATCATGACCTGAGCTGAAGTCATCGGCTTAACCCACTTAGCCACCCAAGGGCCCTAATTTAAAATTTTTTAAAGTCTTTGTTTATTTTTGAGAGAGCATGAGCAGGGGAGGAGCAGAGAGAGAGGGAGACAGGATCCAGGAGAGGCTTCAGGGTCTGAGCTGTCAGCACAGAGGCTGATGCAGGGCTCGAACTCACAAACCATGAGATCATGACCTGAACATACTATATATAAAAGTTGCACATTATATATAAAACATTGCAAAAGTAGATCCCTCATACCAAAGTCTATAGGACATAGCTAAAGCTGTGTTGAGAGAAAAACATACGGCCTTAAATAACTTCATTATTTTTTAATGTTTATTTATTTTGAGAGAGAGCAATAACGGGATGGACAGAGAGAGGGAGAGAATCTCAAGCAGGGTCTGCACTGTCAGTTCAGAACCAAATGTGGGCCCTGAACCCAAAAAACCATGAGATCATGACCTGAGCCAAAACCAAGAGTCAGATGCTTAACTCACTGAGCCAGCCAGGTGCCCCTAAATAACTTCATTATTAATGAAAAATTTTAAATAAAAAACCTTAGTATTTATCTTACAGAAAAAACAATGAAGTAAACGGAAAGAATATGTCCGTTCTACCCAGCTCTGCCAGTCACCTGCCTGCTCTTGGAAAAGGCAGGGGATGAGGAGTGCCCAGTGCTTTGTGGGAATTCTGGCCTTTGCCGAGGGAGCGCTGAGCCCAGGGTGTCACAGAACAGGACCCAAGCTGGGGATTGCTGGGAGCCGTGCGTCTGGGCTCTCCAGGGCGACCCGAGGGCTGAAAGGGAGAGACAGGTAGAGGGTGTATTGTCTAAAGAGAATTTTAAGATAACACTCAGGGTATTATCAATGCCAACTTGATCAGCCTCTTATTATCCTTATGAGACCAGCAATTCTAAGAAGGTCGGAGAGAAAATACTAGTACCCCACAAATCTTTTGTCGGTGGGTTAAAGCATCACTGTAGTTACTGTTTTTCCTTTTTTAATGTTTTATTTATTTCTGAGAGAGAGACAGTGTGAGCAGGGGAGGGGCAGAGAGACAAGGAGACACAGGATCTGAAACAGGCTCCAGGCTCCGAGCTGTCAGCACAGAGCCCAACGCGGGGCTCGATCCCACGAACCGTGAGATCACGACCTGAGCCGAAGTGGGACGCTTACCCGACTGAGCCACCCAGGGGCCCCAACTGTAGTTACTGTTGAGTTTTAGTAGCGTATATGTAAGTTTCAAGTTAGCAATTCTTATTACTCCTCCTTTATTAAATGTTGTCTTCTGTATGGAAGTTAATGCAGACTCACTGCAAGTTGTTCTTAGGAGACTTAGTGCCTCATGCTTGGACACTCGAAGTGGCTTTTAGAGCTCAAGGGGGCAATTGTGCCTCCTCTCCCTGGGGCAACGCATCTTTCTTTTAAGCCTTAGAGTTGAGATGAGCACTGGGATCGGAGGGATTGTAAAAAGGAAGAAACAGAACTCAGATTTACACTTTTGTAATTCTGTGACCATCTGGAGTTTTTATTCGCGTTTAAAATTTAAAAGTGAGGGGCGCCAGGGTGGCTCAGTCAGTTAAGTGTCCGACTCTTGATTTCAGCTTTGATTGCAGAGTTCGAGTCCTGCCCTGGACCCGCTCTGGCAGTGCGGAGCCGGTTTGGGGTTCTCTCTCTCTCCCCCTCTCTCTCAAAAGAAATAAATAAATTCATAAAAAAAGAAAATTTAAAAAATGTTAAAATAGTGAGACAGGGCAAGGTGTAATATTTTTGTTTGGCTGGTATAAACTTTATTTTATATGTGAAATATTTCACTGAATTAGAATATTTTAAAAACAAATATTTTAAAATTGTTCATTTTAATTGCTAATAAAAGTAAAGAATTAGTCACTAAAATAATTATTGGTGATTATTAGATGATAATTACTGAAAATCATGTTGCAAGATAGCGGGGGGCGGGGGGATGACAGAAGACCTCCTCTGGGATCAGATACACCAGGTTGGTCCACCCAGATGTGGGATCTGGGGTGCGCTGAGCTGCGGGCTCCCAGGGGCTCCCAGCAGCTTGGTCATCCAGGGCCAGCATTTTGGTGGGAACTGGGACCTGAACGGGAAGTTGCGGGGTCGGTGCGCACCCCTGTGCCCCAGGACTCCCCATTTGCCCAGGACTCTGCCTGGCCTTGGTCACCAGGTGCAAGAGCAGCTGTGGAAAGACAGAAAGTTGGAGAAGGATGAGCTCCTAGAATGTGTGGGCAGGAAACGCGGGCTGGGGCAGGACTGGACCCCCGGGGTAGTGGCCAGTGATGGGACATGGTTTTTCCTTGTTTGCCTTTGTTTCTTCAGCCAATGAATCATTTATTTCACTCCTCCCATGGGAAGAGCTAAATTTCTACCCAAGATATAATTCTATTTGGAGCAAAGTTGGAGTTAAGTGCCATTATTTATTCCAATTTTACAGATTAGGAAACTGAGGCACGAAGGGCTACATGCTTAGAAAGTGGTGGAACTGGGGCGCCTGGGTGGCTTGGTCGGTTAAGCGTCCGACTTTCGCTTAGGTCATGATCTCGCGGTTCGTGGGTTCGAGCCCCGCGTCGGGCTCTGTGCNATGAATGCCTCTAAAACGTGGCCAATCTGATCTGAAAATAAGGTCTTGTTTTGTTGAGATTTGCATTTCATTTGTTCTTAGGAAGAATGAACATATTCATGTATGTTTATTGGCCATATATATTTTGATAAACTGCCTGTTCACATGTTTTTACTATTTTTTCTGTTTTTTTCATGTTTTTCTTATTGATTTGTAAGACATTTATTTAAAATATTTTAGTTTTAAAATTTTATTTTAAAAATTTTAAGGTTTATTTATTTTTAAGAGAGAGAGAGAGTGAGGGAGGGTAGAGAGAGCAAGAAAGACAAAGACACAGAATCCAAAGCAGATTCCAGGCTCCGAGCTGTGAGCACAGAGCCCGACGCAGGGCTTGAACACACGGACCGTGAGATCATGACCTGCGCCGAAGTCAGATGCTTAACCACGGAGCCACCCAGGTGCCCCTAAAAGATGTTTAAGTAATCTCTACACCCAATGTGGGGCTCACACTCACGAGTTGCACACTTCACCAATGGAACCAGCCAGGCACCCCAAGACATCTTTATGTTACATATTTAACGTTTTGGGGTCATATGTTTTCCAGATTTGTTATTTTTTCTATTTTGTTATTGGTAATCTCTTGCTGTACAGAAATATGTTTTTGTATAGTCCAATATGTCAAATGTTTCTATTTGGGCTTCTAGCTTTGGGGCCCTGCAGCCCAACATTTTATTTATTTATTTTTTTAATGTTTATTCTTGAGAGAGAGAGAGGGTGTGAGCAGGAGACGGGCAGAGAGAGAGGGAGACACAGAATCTAAAGCAGGCTCCAGGCTCTAAGCTGTCAGCACAGAGCCTGATATGGGGCTTTAGCTTACAGACTGTGAGATCATGACCTGAGCTGAAGTCAGATGCTTAACTAACTGAGCCACCAACGTGCCCCCGCATAGTTGTTGTTTTTTTTTAAATATTTATTTATTTATTTTGAGAGAGCACGCGAGTGGGGGTGGGACAGAGAGAGAGGAAGACAGAGAATCCCAAGCAGGCTTCCTGCTGTCAGTGCAGAGCCAGAATCGGGGCTTCATCCCATGGCCCTGAGATCGTGACCTGAGCCAAAACCAAGAGTTAGACCCTTACCTGACTGAGCCATCCAGGCGTCCGTCTTCTGCTTATAGTGTAAAGGAAGAATATACTTTATTCTCCCCTCTTCCAACACCATTTAATCTTTTCCCTGATTATTTGAACTGCTAACTTGGTCATACACTAAACTCCCGTAGGTTTGTTTCTGAGGTCTAAATCCCTAGCTCTCCCTGCACCAACACTGGAAGGTTTCATTATGGGTTTCTAGTGTCTGATAGGGCAAGTCCCTTCTCTTTTGGCTTCCTTTCCAAAATGACCTGGATTATTTTACACGTTTTTCCCCAGCTGACTTTCTGAATGAGTTGAAATTGGTTGGAATTGCATTGACTGTATAGCTTACTTTGGGGGGAGGGGGGGGATGGACTGGATTATGGTTTTGAGGTTACCAGTTTAGGAACAGGTTGTTTTTCTGTAGGTCCAGGTTGGATATGTTGTGACTTGGAGTAAAGCAGCGATGGTGGAGAGAGAGGGAGAGGGTGTGGCCGGAGATACATTTTGGAGGTAAAACTGACTCGCCTTGGTAACACGTGAGCGATGAAGGAAAGGTGGGGATCACTGCTTGCTTTTGGTTTGACGGACGAGCAGTCACTCCGTCCTCCCCCAGCTCTGACCCCCTCCCACAATGNCTGCGGCGCGCTGCTGGTCGGGGCCCAGGCCGGGGGTGGGGGGGTCACCTGAGCGCCCCGCGGGCCCGCGTCCTGCCTGCACCCTCTCCGGTTTCTCCACGTGTGGCGGCCGCTCCTACACATCAGCTCAGACCTGCGCCTCCGTGGAGGCCACGCCCTCCGGGGATGGGCCTCTCCCAGGTTCTGGGTTCTTCTCTCGTCAGCCCTGGGTGTGCAGCTGGGAGCCTCGAACAACATGGGTGTGACCTGCACAGCCGCGGATTGCTGACGTTTTCGGTAAATACAGAACAGTATTGTAAACGCTTTCTGACGCTTTCTGAAGACCCTTGTAGCTTCTTGTAAAATACAGTGCGTAACGCATAAAACACTCAAGATGTGTGCTTCCCACTGTTTATGTTATCAGTAGTGAGGTTTTGGGGGAATCAAAAGTCACACGTGGGTGTTTTGTTTTTGGGTGCGGGGGCGGGTGGGTGTCAGGGGCCACGCCCGAGGTCACTCTTGCACCCGTTGGGGACACTCTTCTACCCACTTGAGGGGGAACCTGCTTCTCCTAGTTAACACTTCTTCATAGTGTTTTTTCCTGTTCACATTTCTGGTGTGGCTTTAAATTTTCTGACTGGAACCCAATTCACAGAAAGTGGATAGAGATGTCATTTACTGACGTCCACCTCGCTTGGTGCAGAAGACAGAGACGGCTCTCAGGGAGTTAAGGCAGAGTGGGTTTATTACCAGGAATACTACAAACCTTCAGATGGGCCGGTGGTGTGAGGACCGGGAGGTGGCCCCTCGAGGGGTCTACCCAAGCCTACCCAAGAGGCTTGGGTAGCTGTGATTGCGAGGCCAGGAACTTGGGGCCTTGTTGCCTCTTGCCTTCCAGCCACACGGCGCCCGCCTCGACAGCCGTCGCTGGGGCCCCGTGCGCAGCAGAGGCCGTCCGGCCAGCCTGCTCCTGTGTGGCCTCACGAGCGCGCATTTCCTGTCACCTCCCCACTCAGAAGTCCCTCTGCTGGGGAGTCTGAAAAATGTAGCTTTTCAGCTTTTAGGTTCTGAAATATAGGAAAACACATGGAAGCAGCTGATGACAACAGAAGTTGAATGCAACTGGCCATACCCAGAAAGGTGGAAAAATTAAGTCTTGATTTGAGCGCCAGATGGCTAACACTCCCCCAGGTGAAGATATTAGCTGGGGACCCCCCCACCCAGGGCTCAGTGGAGACACCTAGCTTGAAACGGGACTGGAAAGCATCCACAAGCCATGGGAATGGATAGGATCAGTGAGAGCAGGGGCCCCTAAGTCCGTTCTACCTCATCTACTGTTTCCCATGGTGGTTTCATGCCGTAACAGCAAAGCAGAGTAGTTACCAGAGACCATATGACCTGCAAAGGCAAAAATAGCTATTATCCGGCTCTTTATAAAAACAGACATCGTGAGGGGCGCCTGGGTGGCTTAGTCAGTNCCCTCCCCTGCACATGCTGTCTCTCTCTCTCCTAGAAATACATAAAAAACATTAAAAAAAAACAAAAACAGACATCGTGAACCCCTGACTTAGAGTGGATGAGGGTGAAGAAGAGAGGAAAGAGCACCGATTCCTGGGTACCACGGTAGTCCTGGGCTAGAGCTTTGGCAGAAATAATAGTCTGACACATGAATTATAGAGAAGTGACAGCCTCCTGGGCTTGGGTCTCAGGCCGCATCTCAGCTACCTCATAAGCTGTCTGGTGGTGGCACTGTTGTGCCCGATTCGCGAGTCCCCAGAGACCACCAAGGAGCTGACACTGATGCAAGTACATAAGGGTCTTTATTACAAGCTCGAGCTGGGGCTCTCCTGCCTACCGATGTAGTGGCAGCAAGGTGAAGCCCCGAACAATAGTGAGCAGGGTTTTTATGGGGTGAGGGACAGGGTGTTACAGTGCACACGTTGTACGTATGACACCATTACATAAGCTCCAATTACAACTGTACAGCACCCAAGGTAATATTTTGACTATTCAGTATCTGTGAGGTGTCCGTTACTTTTGGCGGGGACCCAATCATGACCTTTGAGTATCTTTTGAAAATGACTAATTATGAGGTGAGCTCAAAGGGCCTACGTAGGGTTTAGGCAAGTGGTGAGTAATTGGTTAATTTGTCTGCAGTTCCCAGCCTTGAATCAGACTACAGGAATGTTTAGCTGATCTGAGAGCAGTCCGAGGGTGGCTTTAACCTTGAACAATCTGAGGCTTTTTCTGGAACTGGGGCTACAGGTAGCCTGAGGTTGCTCCGAATGGAGGCCTTAATCTCAAAATGACGTTACTTAGGCTCTTCACCTGCACATCTGGTGAGCACAGCCTCTCCAGGTCCGTAGTCCTCCTGGGTGATGGTTCTGGCGGCAGAACGGTATTTTGCCACCTGCAGTGAGAGCCTGTCGGATGGCAGGAAGACATGTACAGCCCCAGCCACATCACTGTGACATAAACATAAGATGACAATCACCTTACGTGGCTGTCAAAGTGCCATTCACAATGAGCATCATTAGATCGACATCGCGGTTCCTGGTGCAATTTCTTCTTACGTCATCGGGCCACCTTGCTGTCCGGCCCACACTAGGCATCGCTCCTGTGGTAGCACCGCAGCCATGTGACAGCAGCCACACAATGGCCATTGTCACCTGCAAGGCTTGGGAGGACCCACAACGGGCCCAGGCACTGTGGCTGGGAGGCGAGGAGGAGCCAGCAACCGGCGAGGTACCAGGAAAACCGAGAGAAATGGACGGTGAGGGCTGAGCTGAGAAAACGTTTCAAGAAGGCTGTGCTGGCAAACTGTGTGATGTCACTGAGAGACTGAGGAAGGCCAACCTCTTGAAGCTAATGAAACGGAACTGTGGATGAGGAAAATAGCTAAACTCCTAAATAAAAAACCACTGAGCACAGAGGAAGGGCAAGCGCAGTATGCACACGTGTGTACTCGAAAACAACTCCCCGACAGCTCGAAATTATCCACGGCGATGCACACACAACAGAATAATGATATGCAAGTTTCAGACTTGCAGTATCTGAGGATGCAGCAGAGGATGGTCCTGGCTGAAATGGGACCGGGTGGCCAGGACCACCTGTGGAAAGCACAGGAAGCAAAATGAGATGGAAATCACGAGGAACGAAGGTACGCCTCTTGGAGGAGAGGCACGGATGTATGTGACTGAACGCTGGTGTCCCCGAAGGAGAAAACGGACAGGGTGGTATGGAGGCCAGACTTCAACCAAAAGTAGAAGGAAACTGCTCATCTGGAGACAGACTCAAGTCTGGGAAGCCAAGAGCTCCCTGAATCCCAGGGCGGCCTGATAAGAACACCCAATGATCTGACTCAAAAACAAAGATATCCTATACGCTTCTGGGAAGAAAACCCAAATTTCCTACAAAAGGAAAAGTCAGAATGGCCTCAGGTCTTCAACACTGGGAGCTGGAGGGCAGTGGGACTGCAAGGTCACGGAAGGAAAGGACACAGCCGGGAACCCAGGGCCCCGCCCGGAGCTGGAATGTGCGGGAAGTCAGGGGCAGAGCCTCCAGGCAGCGGTGAGGAAGATGGTAGGGAAAGATTAAAAACAAACGGCAGATACACCAGAACCAGACCCCAGCATGGCAGCAAAGAGGAAACATTGCTGAGCAAGGAATCTTTATCCCTACACACGCGTGTGTGCGCACGCACACACACAGACACGCCCGCGCGCACACACACATACAGTGTGCGGAGGTCCTAATAAAGATTAACCTATTTCAGCAGAACAGATGCTTGGGAGAGGTAAAAATCTTTCCAAACTTCTCATGGGGATCGAGAAACAGGGAGAGAAATGGGAGAGAGAAATTATTCTAGAGGTTTAATCTTGCGGAGGGATCTTGCTAGGAGAGCATATTAAATATCTTGTTTGTGATTAGTGGTGGAGTCATAAGGGTCTGAATCAAGAGAGCAGGGAAGGAAGATGAACAGCAGTGGAATGGAAAAGTACAGGAGAGTTTCCAAATGAAAAAGCCAGAAAACAGAGAATAGCAAAAACAGACAAAAAACCCCCCAACCTCCCCCTCCATGAGGGTGACTGGGGAAGGGAAAAAACACTGTAAAAATTAGAAACAAAGTCAAATGTAAAGAATAAAACAAACGAATTCTTACGCAAGCTGATGTGGTCCTGGGGTGGGGGTGAGAGAAGGGAAGGGGGGTACTCACAAAACACACAGCCGGTTGCGTGTGCACCTGGGTAGCCTGCGTGTCCGTGGGAAGGTGTATATTTCGGGTTATTTGAAATACAGTAACGAAAACACATTTCTCAGCTGTTACTCCTTGATTTGTTTATTAACTATTGGCTGTTGATAGCAGCTGTCAGCCTAGCGAACCCAACGGAATTTCTGAATCGTTGAGACAGAAGTGTAGACATCCTTCCCTCTTTAGGTGGCTTGGTTGGCGACAGACTCGCCCGGACTGAGCCGGATGCCGAGACACAGCAAGGCCTTGGTTGATGTCCACGTCTCATTTTCTAGCTCCTCATACACACACCTTAGTTCTCTATGTGCACCCTGCTGGGGCCTCTTCCTGGGCCTGGACACTTCTTTAAAAATAAGCTTCACGAGGAGGGCCCAGGTTGCTTAGTCCATTAAGTATCCGACTTCAGCTCAGGTCATGATCTCCCGGTTCGTGACTTTGAGCCCCACATCAGGTTCTGTGCTGACAGCTCAGAGCCTGGAGCTGCTTCTGAATCTGTGTTTCCCTCTCTCTCTGCCTCTCCCTCGCTCGTGCTCTGTCTCTCTCTCTCTCCAAAAAAAACATTAAACAAATTTAAAGTAGGCTTTATGCCCATTGGGGAGCCCAAGGCGTGGCTTGAACTCATGAACCCTAGATCAAGACCTGAGCTGAGATTAAGAGTCAGACACTTAACCCCTTGAGACACCTGGGTGCCGCTGGGCTCGGACATTCTTTAATTTATTTCTTGTCACTTGGAGAAACTGGACATGACTAGTCCCTCTTTAGAGAACCTACAGATATGTAATGTGAGCAGTGTCCTTGGTCACACTCGCTGTTGGGACCTTACGCGGATGCCTTCAGAACAGCTATGACGGGTCTGTGCTGCAGAATAATGACACTCGGGGACTGCTTATAGTATTAACCGTTTTAGCCATTTGTAAGGGCACAATTCAGTGGCATTAAATACATTCACCGTGCTGTGTACCCATCACCACTATCTACTCCCACAACACACTCACCATGGCCAACATAAACTCTGTACTCGTTAAAAAAGGAACTCCTTCTCTTCTCTCAGTCCCTGAGTCCCTGAGTCCCCAGTACCCTGAGGTAACCCTACTCTACTTTCTGTCTCTATGAATTTGACCACTCCAGCCACCTCATATAAGTGAAACACAGAATATTTGTCCTTTTGTGTCTGACTTATCACACTTTGCATAATGTTAATTATACATTATGGGCATTTGGGCTGTTTCTTCTTTTTGGCTATTATGAATACTGCTGCTATGAGCATGTATGTATATATGCTTATTTAAGGATCTGTTTTAAAATCTTTTAGGTATATACTGAAAATTTGTAGGTCATATGGTAATTCTATGTTTAACTTTTTTAGAAGGATTTTTTAAAAGTTTATTTATTTTGAGAGAGAGAGAGAGAGGGAAGGAGAGAGAGAATCCTGGGCAGGCTCCATACTGCCAGCTTGGAGCCCAATGTGAGACTCAAACTCATGAACTGTGAGATCATGAACTTGAGCCAAAACCACAATTTGGACACGTAACCAACCGAGCCACCCAGGCGCCCCATGTTAGCTTTTAAAACCCTAACAAATTGTTTTCCCCAGTGGCTAAGCCGCTTACATTCTCACAGTGATATATGAGAGTTCTGGTTGCTGCATATCCTTCCCAACTACTTTTATTTTCTATCTCCTTAAAAATGCTTTTAACATTTTTATTTATTTTTGAAAGACAGAGTACAAGCGGGGGAGGGGCAGGGAAAGAGGGAGACACAGAATCCAAAGCAGGCTCCAGGCTCTGAGCGGTCAGCACAAAGCCCGATGCGGGGATTGAACCCACGAACTGTGAGATCATGACTTGAGCCGAAGTCAGAGGCTTAACCAACTGACCCCAGGCGCTCCTGTTTTCTTTCTCTTTAATTTATAGCCATCTTAGTGTATGTGAAATGGCACTTCATTGTGGTCTTGATTGCATTCCCCTAAGGATGTTGAGCATCTTTTCATACATTTACATACCTTCTTCGGAGCAATGCCTATTCAGGATCTTTGCCTATTAAAAAAATGGGTTGTTGTCTTTTTGTTATTGAGTTGTAAGGGTACTTTATATATTCTGGATACTAGACCTTTATCAGAAATATGATTTGAAAATATTTTCTCCCATTCTGAAAGTTGTCACTTTTCTGATAATGTCCTCTGAACAAAAGTTTTATGTTTCATTGCAATCTAGTTTATCTATTTTTTCTTATTTTGCTTATTTTAATTGGTGTCATATCTTAGAATCCATTGTTAAATCCAAGGTCATGAATGTTTATCCTTATGTTTTTCTTCTAAGAGTTTTATGGGNCGCCCCAAGAGTTTTATGGTTTTAGCTCTTCTATTTATTGATCCATTTTAATTTTTTTCAAAAAATTTTAATGTTTATTTTTGAGAGACAGAGCACAAGTGGGGGAGAGGCAGAGAGAGGGAGAGAGACACAGAATCCGAAGCAGGCTCCAGGCCCTGAGCTGTCAGCACAGAGCCCGATGCAGGGCTCGAACTCACGAACTGTGAGATCCTGACCTGAGCTGAAGTCGTACGCTTAACCGACTGAGCCACCCAGGTGCCCCTTAATTTTTCTTTTTTATACAGCGTGAGGTAGGGGTCCAACTTATTCTTTTGCATGTGGATCTCCAGCTATGCCGCACCATTTATATATGAGGCTATTCTCTCTCCATGGAACAGCCTTTGCCCCCTTGCCAGAAATCAACTGGCCATAGATGCATGGACTTTCACTTCCATTCCATTGGTCTGTTTTCGGTCCCTGTGCCAGTACCATGCTGTTCTGAATACTGTAGACTCGTACTAAGTTTGGAGTTGAGAAGTGTGAGGTCTTTAATTTTATTCTCTTCAAGATTATTTCAGCTATTTGAGGCCTCTTGCAATTCCATATGAATCTGAGGGTTGGTTTGCCATTTCTACAAAAGTGGGCACTGGAATTTTAATAGAAGTTGCTTTGAATCTATAGGTCACTGTGCACAGTATTGATACCTTTATTATTATTATTATTTTATTTTAGAGAGAGAGAGAGAGCATGCATGAGTTGGGGAGAGGGGCAGAGTGAGAGAGAGAGAGAGAGAGAGAGAGAGAATCTCAGGCAGTCTCCATGCTGTCAGGGTGAAGCCCGACTAGGGGCTCGAACCCACAAACCATGAGATCATGACCTGAGCCAAAACCAAGAGTCAGATGCCTAATTGGATGAACCACTGAGGTGCCCCAGTATTTAATTATTTTAAATAGTATTATAAATGGAATTGCTTTTCTAATTTCCTTTTCAGATTGTTTGTGGCTGGCATGTAGAAACACAACTGATTTGTGTGTGGTGATCTTGCATAGTGCAATTTTGCTGAATTTTTTACTAGCTCTAGTTGCTTTCTTGTTTATTATTTGGGATTTTCTATGGAGAAGGTCATGCCATCTGTGAATAAAGAGTTTTAGCTTTTCCTTTTGAATTTGAGTGCCTTTTAATATATTTTTCTTCACTAATAGCTAGAGCTCCTGGTACACCATTGAAGAACAGCAGTGAAAGCAGGCATTATTTCTTTGCTTCTCATCAGAGGGGGAGGGGACATGTTTAGTCTTTCACCATGGAGTCTGATACTAACTGCCGGGTTTTCTGAAATGCACGTTATCAAGGTGAGGTATTTCCCTTTGATTCCTAATTTTTTTTTAGAATGTGTGTGTATTTGTGTGTGTGTGTGTGTGTGTGTGTGTGTGTGTGTGTGTGTGAAAGAGAGAGACATATCACAAGCAGGGGAAGGGCAGAGAGAGGGAGACACAGAATCGGAGCTCTGAGCTCTGAGTTGAGCCCAGAGCCTAATGTAGGGCTCGAACCCATGAACCATGAGATTAGGACCTAAGCCATACTAGGGTGCTTAACTGACTAAGCCACCCAGGCACCCCTCGATTTCTACTTTTTAAAAATGTTTATTCATTTTTGAGAGCGAGAGAGAGAGCGAGTGGAGGGGAGGGGCAGTGAGAGAGGGAGAGAGAGAATCCCAATCCCACAAATCACAAGATCATGACCTGAGCTTAAATCAAGAGTTTGACGCTCAACCAACTGAGCCACCCAGGCGCCCCCAGGATCTACTTTCTTCATGTTTGTTTTTTACCTTGATGGGAATTTTGATACTTACACTGTCTCATAGCACAGCAGAACAATTATTTTTGTTTCACAATTTGTGTAGGTGACTTCATGTTCCATCACCTGCCCAGCGGTACTACATTTTTACTCTCTCTGGGAAGTTAGGAGGGCAAATCTCCCACAACTTAGGGAGGGAACATGTCCTCAGTCACCTTCCCAACAGGGACTTTCCCCATGCGGCAGAGTTTTGCCTTCCACCTGGATTTTGACAAAGGGAGGTGTTTTGTTTCCCCAGAGGATGGGACTAGGCCCTTCATTGGTCACCTGTGTGCCACCGAGACCCATCATGGTCTTTGACACCTTGTGACACTGACTGAGATGATTTTCTGTGCTTGGTTCCTCCCCACCATGGCACCCTAAGGTATCACTTGGTGGGCACTTGTGTTCGCTGTCAGCGGCCTGGGGCTCTAACAGCAGGTGTCTTCAGAAGCGGGGTAGAAATGCCTGATGAACTGCATGGTGTATAAGAAGGTACAGGTGGGTATTCCATCTCCATCCTTTCTAGGACCCTAAACAACCAAGAGGTAGAGCCTAGGACTGGGACAGGAATGAGGGCAGTGTCCATAAAGTCTGTCACCAAATTGAGGTCCACCTTAAGGCATGGGCACGCCTTCCACCCTCTTACTGTCATCTAATATGCTCAGGGGAGCTGGGAGGCAATCAGATGGGTGAGATACCTGAGTTCTAGCAGAGCCCAGGCTGGGTGCCAGGGATGCTCCTTGGCCATCTCGTTGCCTGCATCAGGGAGAAGTCTTGTGTCCTAGAGGGAGGGACAAATAACATGTCGGGGGCCTGCCTTTGTCCCAGAGACTCCTGGCTCTTTTTCACACCTGGGCCCTACCTGTCCCAAGACTGATTCCTGAGATCAGCTTAAGTGAGAGGCAGATGGAGGAGACATGGCTCCTTGGCTGAAAAACCAAGCTGAGGGAGGCCAGGCACACGCCCAAGGGGGCTGAGTTCCAGTGAAGAGGCTGGGGTGGGGTGACTTGGCTAAGATGAGGGAAAGCCAAGGAATGAGATGGAACACCCAGAAGTCAGGCTGGTAGAGCACCTGGGTTCAGAGGGGTGTCTCTGAGTGATCCTGGGGGCTGGCTGAGGAGGTAACAGGGGTAAGAGCAGGCTGAGCTCAGGGCTCTGTGGGGCACCAGGAGAGTCAAGATGGCCCATAGGGTGCAGGGGGAGGCCTGGGGGGGTCTAGAAAGGGCAGGTGGGTTCTAATATGCCAGGCTAATAAAGAGAAAAATACAACTTTTGGATTTTCTTTATTCTGTTCATTTCTTTTTCCCTCTTGACAGATTAAAAAATTCCTTTAGGAAAGTATCCCATTTCTGCTGCACTCAGGGTAAGGGAGATCCAGAGGTGCTGGAGGAGGGCCCTCTCAAGCACCGCTGTGCATCCTGGGAGAGAATAGTGCAAGTCTCCACTTCACACTTAAGGTGACAGGAGGTTGCACTTTCTCTCTCTCTCTTTTTTTTTTAATGTTTTTTTTTAATTTATTATTGAGAGTCAGAGAGAGCACGAGCAGGGGAGGGTCAGAGAGAGGGAGATACAGAATCCAAAGCAGACTCCAGGCTCTAGGCTAGCTGTCAGCACGGAGCCCAACGTGGGGCTCGAACCTACGAGCTGTGAGATCATGACCTGAGCCAAAGTCGGACGCTTAACCAGCTGAGCCCCCAGGCGCCCCAGGAGGCTGCACTTTCTAAGGCAGAGCTTACTGTCAGGACCCCCTACTCTCCATGGTCTCTCTCAGTCTGAGACCAGCCTGCAGGGTTGGCACCATGGAGCATGTGCCCTCCCACCCCTCCCCCACTGGCCCACAGTGGAATTGTCTTCTTGGGTTTCTGGTAATTTCATCAGGGCTGCATCATGTTGCTAAAGCTACAGATAGCATCTCCCTATGGGTAACTCTTCCCTAACAGAGCCCCTGAGGCTGGACTTGAGCTTGGCGTTGGAACAACGGGGTGGAGGTCTGTGGGCTATGCGGGTCTGCAGGCAGAAGCAGGGTGGCTGGGCCACCAGAGCAGCGATGAGGAACGATGCCATCCGCCACTGGAGCCTGTGGGAAGGGAGAAGGGCCTGGTGTGCCTGCAGCGGCCCTGGCGCGTTATGCCGTCTCCCGACAGCTCCCCCTGGGCTCTACGGACAAACCCCCAATCCGGGCGAGGGTGCAGAGACACCCCCCCCCACACACAGGCTGGGCAGAGAGACTGTCCCCCAGCACAGGTCCACCTTAACTGGGCAGCCGTGTGGGCGGGGACAGCAGTCCAGGCCCCCGTGCAGGACGGACCAGATCCTCCAGCCGCCACCCGGCCCTCGCGCTGAGCCTGCAGCCGCCACCATGATCCAGGGCGCCTTGGAGCCCGGCGGCCCAGGCTGGGGCTGGGACAGCGAGGACGACTGGGACAGCGCTGTCCTCACCCTGCTGGCGCTGGCTGTGGTGGCTGCCACGGCGCTGGCCTTGCACTGGTTTGGCTCCGGGCAGGAGCAGGAGGCGGCGGGACCCGCATCCACAGCCCCCGGGGCCCCGTCTTCTCGGGCTGCAGGAGCCAGGCCGGCCCTGCCCCCGAAGCCCACGGCCAGTGGTGGCGCCGAGGGCCGCAGCGCCCGGCAGGGGCGGCCAGACCCCCCAGGACGCGGCCAGGGGAGCCCGGCTGCAGGGGCCCAGGATCGGGAGCTCCGCGGAGGTGGTCTGGCTGCCGCAGCCGCACCGCCACTCAGGCCGCCGGGCGAGGTGGCCAGCGGAGGGGCCTTGGGACGGCAGCACAGCAGGGCGGCTCCGGAAGCCCCGCGAGCTACAGGCAAGGAGCCTCTCAAGCCAGATACCGCCCTCCTGGGTAGAAGCAAAGTAGGGGGCGCATCCGGGCCCCTCCTGATCCACTTCACCCCCGGGAGCCCTGCCAGAGAGACAGAAGGGCAAGTGGAGGCAGGGGGTGTTCCAGCCAAGGTGCCAGCTCACCGGGCCGCGGTCCACACAGCAGAACAGGACACCAGCCCCTGGCAACACGGCGCAGGGCCACCTGGCTCGCTAGAGAGAGGCCTAAGAGGCCGGCGGTGGCAGGTGGACCAAGGCTCAGGAGACGGAAGCCGCCGCCTCCCAAAGCGGGGCCCCCTCGGCCCGGGCGCCCCGGGGNNCGCAGACCGCGCCCTTGACGGAGGGCACAGCGGAGCGGCCCCGGGCGAGCCTCCCACCGGCCTCAGAGCTAGCTCGGGAGGGCGGGGGGGCTGGGCCCCAGGCCCCCAGGGAGTCTCCGGGACCCCCGGCCTCCGTGGAGGGCTGGCCGTGGCAGAGGAGGGAAGTCCTTGTTGCCAGAAGTTTCATTCAGGCCCCGGGCTCCACGGGCCCGCGGCCGGAGGGGACGCCAGGCGGACACCCGCTCCCGTCGCAC
>NW_027529175.1:9023353-9033520 GCF_008692635.1 Crocuta crocuta
TCTCTGCGAGGACCGCCAGGAGGCGCAGAGCTCATCCAGCTGGAAAAACCTTATTTCCATGGTTCTTAGGAGTCACCCTTTTCCCAGGCAGGAGCGACTCCAAGCGGGAGCCCCGCGGGCGGCTCCCAGGAGCCCTAGAGAGCCCAGCACTAACGCACCCCCTGAGAACAGAGAGCCTGGTTCTCCCCCCGCAGGGCCCGCCCCCAGCCCGGGGGCCAGGAGCGGCTCCTCAGGGGGAGTGGCCCCAGGGGCTGGGTGTCAGCAGCAGCAGAGAAGCGTGGGCACCAGGGAGGCCCCTGCTCCAGACCCGCCCTCAGGCCCCAGAGGAGATGGCGGGGACGAGAAACACCCAGACTCCCCGCTGCTTGGAGCTGCCATGCCCAGGGCCCCGTCACGGTCCCCTGAGCCCAGGCCACCTGGCCCTGCACCCTCCCCCGCTGCCAGGGGGGTCCCCCAGGCTGTCCCCCGGCCACGGATTCGCAGCACGTGTGGAATAGCAGAGAGCTCTGGGCGGGAGGGCAGCCAGGCGGCCCCGGGCGCGGCTCCAGGGGAGACGCCCTGCCCTGCAGGCAGCGGGGTCGTCCTCACAGAAAAGCAGAGAGAGGCCCCAGAACGCACGGTGCTTCTGCAGAGGCCCGGGAGCCGGGGGGAGGCCGCGGGGCCTCGGAAGCCCAGCCCGCTAGCCCGGGAGCCCCCGGCAGCAGCGGCTCGACGCCGGCGGCGGCCGGACCTGGGCAGCTGCCTGGACGCACTGGCCTCTGCCCAGCAGCACGGGCAGCCCGGCCTGGCGCAGGAGACCTACGCCTTGATGAGCGACAACCTGCTGCACGTGCTGGGAGACCCGGGCCTCTACCGGCAGCTGAGCGGGGCTGACCGGGAGCGCATCCTGAGCCTCCGGACGGGCCGGGGCCAGGCGGTTCTGGGGGTCCTCGTGCTGCCCAGCCTCTACCAGGTGAGCCGCTCGGGGCTCACGAGGGGCCCCTGTGGGGAGGAGGCTCCTACAGCGGGGCCTGCACCCCTGCCTGCTCGCCCGCACCTGCACGTGTTCGACCCCCAAGAAAACGCATGGCGGCCCCTGACTCAGGTGCCGGAGGCGGCCCCGCTGCGCGGCTGCGGCCTCTGCACCATGTACAACTACCTGTTCGTGGCGGGGGGCATCCGCGGCTCCGGGGCCACGGCCGTCTGCTCCAGCGAGGTCTTCTGCTACGACCCGCTGACCAACGTCTGGAGCCAGGTGCGGCCCATGCAGCAGGCCCGCGCCCAGCTCAAGCTGGTGGCCCTGGATGGGCTTCTTTATGCCATTGGTGGAGAGTGCCTGTACAGCATGGAGCGCTACGACCCGCGCACGGACGCCTGGACCTTGCGTGCGCCCCTTCCTGCGGGCACCTTCCCCGTGGCACACGAGGCTGTGGCCTGCCGTGGGGACATCTATGTCACTGGGGGCCACCTCTTCTACCGCTTGCTCAGGTACAGCCCCGTGAAGGATGCGTGGGACGAGTGCCCCTACAGTGCCAGCCACCGGCGTTCCAGCGACATGGTGGCGTTGGGAGGTTTCCTATACCGATTCGACCTGCTGCGGGGTGTGGGCGCCGCAGTGATGCGCTACAACACTGTAACCGGCTCCTGGAGCCGGGCCGCCTCCCTGCCGCTGCCGGACCCGCTCCCGCTGCGGTGCACCACGCTGGGTAACACCATTTACTGCCTCAACCACCAGGTCACGGCCACCTTTACAGTCTCCGAGGGGACTGCCCAGTTCCAGGCCAGGGAGTTGCAGCCCTTTCCTCTGGGAAGTAAGGGGGTCCTCTGTCCATTCATCTTGACTCTGCCTGCCACCAGCCGCCTGCAAACTGCTCTCTGAGCTGCTGCTCTCCAGGGAGACCCTGGGCCTGGGGGTCTGAGGCAAGTGGAGCACAGGAGATGCCTGGCAGAACCTTCTGCTGTTGTTTCTGGGACAGCTTTGTTTTTCTGCTCTAATAAAGCTCATGATCACCCCGCTTCCATACCCCCTTCCCTGAAAGAGCCCTGTCCCCCTGGGAGCTCAGGCTCCTTGCGTCTGTGAACTGGTTGCTGGGCATCCCTAGCCGGCTTCTAACCTTCTCACCACAGCATGCTGTTTACTGCCTTTTCCACTCAGTTCTTGCCCTCACGCCTCAGCTGGCTCACAGCCCCTCCTCCAGGGGCTCCTCCTCCTCCCCTAACCCTCCCCCCCTTCTCTGGGCTCCCAGGAGCCAGGCGTCCTCTCTGCAGCACTGCACACTGCCTGGAAAAATCTGTGCGTGGGTCCCTCTGGTGCTCTGAGAGCCAGAGACCTTGGAGACCAGGATTCGGCTTGTGGAGGGGTTGAGTGACTGCTGAGCCAAGGAAGGAGGTGGCTAGAGAGTCACACTCCCTGCGCTCTGTCCCTCGGGCTCCAAGCTGCGCAAGGGTCTGTAAGGGAGTGGGACAGGGGAGCAAGGAACGGAGGGTCCCCAGGAAAATGTCCTTGCCTCAGGCCTTGGGAGCCGGGTTGGCTCCTCCTGGGAAAGACCCTGTAGCCCTCCTTTGTGCAACTGGTCCCCAGAGGCCTAGAGCCCTGCCTGCGAAACTGTTCTGCTGTCTGTAGCCCTGCCTGTAACCACTTAGGCCCATGCCCCTCTGCGGCTTGTGGGGTCTCTCCCCCGTCCCCTGCTCTGCCCCTCCAGAAGCCAGCCTCACTTCCCACCATCCCCTGTTCTTCCGTGAGGCCCAGGTTTCACCTGAGCTCTCTCCCCTGATAGCTGTGGACTTAGCCAGACATCGGATTCCATTCTTCTCCTCTGCGCGGCGGGGAACATGAACATCTGTTACTCAGGAGAGCTGTGAGGGCATGAGGGCACCTGTGGGCGCCTGGCACAGTGCCCAGGATGGAGAGATAATGTCCCCTTTACCCATTTTGGAATCCATCACAGGAAGGTAAATAAATCTGACTGAATACTGCTGCCTGTCCCACCCTCTGTCCTGGTTTGTCCCTATCTGACCCTATTTTTGCTTTTTATGCTATGCTTAGAGCTATTGGCACTAAATATGTTTAATTCATTGAAAGCATCTACATGTTATAATTCTCATTTTTTGCTCACAAGGCTTGATTTGCTGCTGGGTAGGACGGAAAGGGGTCCTCAGGTTGTTCTTAAAAATAAGTTTATTGAAAAACAAGTACGGTTCATACAGCTATATATTATGGTTACTGTTACTCTGCCAAACAGAGAGGGCTCTGTGCCCCAGGGGTTTCTCCACACTGGCAGGTGGCAGCATGGTGGCCATGCATGGGCAGGGGGCCTACTGTTTGCGCTTGGTCTCATTGAGTAGCTCTTGCCAGTTCTTCTCCATCTCCTCCTTGCAGTTGAGGAAGGCATCCTCCAGCCGGCGCATGGACTCCGCCAGTGTGGGGTTGGTGCGCATCACCACCATGTCGTAGGCCATCCACGTGGCTTGCACTGCAACAACCAGATGGGCTCTGATCAGGCTACAGAGTGGGGCCGTGGCTCTGAGCACCCCAGGGAGGGCCAGATGCCTCCAACCATGCTAAGCATCCCAGAGTCTAGATCCCGCTGAGTTACCCAATTACTCTGAGGAGAGAGAACTGGTAGGCTACATGTTATAGGGTTCATAAAAGCCACTATTAAAATTCCCTACACAGAGCACTACTTCCCTGATCTCATGCAAGTGTTAACTTCTGGATACATCAGCCCATGATGCTAAGACTAGAGGCCAGTCTGATATAAAATATTAGGACAAATTAGAGCAAACTCAGGTCCTTACCCATCTGCAGTTTACAGTTCGTGGTTGCAGGGTGAGCCCTGAGGGGTCGTAACACCTGTCCAAGCTCACATGCTCAAGCAGGACTGACTATTCGTACTCCTGCAAGGCCCTGAGCCTCATGCTGCCTTATGCACAGTGGCCTGGATGCCTGCCCCCTTCTATCCTGGACCTCTGTGCTATCATGAAGGCCAGTGCAGGGACTCTTCCTTGTGGAAAGGTTTGCCGCATCCCACGTTAGGTGTCCTTTGGTCCTCACCACTGCACTGAGTTTATTGCTGTTTCCCATCGAGAGCAACTCAAGGGCAGTATCCCCGGGGCCTATAGGTGAACACACGCTTCTTGTACAAATTCAATGGAAGTGTGGAGAAACCTCACCTCCCTGCAGCACCCACCACACTGGGGTGGTTCGACCCTCTATCGTTACAGAGAACAAAGCTCATCTCCCTTCCGCATGACAGCCAACCAACCACAGTACATATATCTCCCCCTGAAAACTGCTCTTTGGTGGGCTAAAACATACTGGACACTTTGGAGAACTAGGTCCTCAAGGAAATTAACCAAAGAGGAGATAGGTGAATAAATCATCATAATAATAGCACAAGAATAGGTACATACAACCAAGGTCAGCAGCACGACAGACTTGATGTTTTACAGAAAATGACATGTTTGGTTAGGGGAAAATTGTTGGAAAAGCTATGTGCAGTACCTTAACAGAGGGCATACAGTTATACAGCTTGTACAAGATTATTGAGCTTTTGGATGCATGAGAGTCACTTGGGACACCTTTTAAAATGGAGATCGCTGGCCTGTCCCACAACGCAGAGAAGGTCTTGTCTAGCATCTTGGGATTGGTGCCCAGGGACACGGATCTTAAAAAGGAGACCAGCCTTACAGACTGCTGGACAGTGGGTGCAGCACGCACCCGGGAGTCAGAGCAGTGTGCTTTCTGGCTCTCTCTACCTGCTACCCGTGTGACCAGAAACAAGTGACTTAAATTTACCAACCTCATTTGTAAAGGACGGACAACACCCCAATCTCACAGCTTGTTATGGTTAAATGGCTGATGTATGTAAAACGCCTAGCACAGATTATGGTGTTCAAGACAGGAGAAACCCTTACCATAGAATAAATAGAGATATTCAGGGCAAAGAGTTAGAGTAGGTAAGAAATAAAAATTCAGAAGGAAAAAAAAGCTTGCAGAAATGAGTCTCATATGGTTCCACACAGCAGTTGGAATTCTAGCTCTGAATTTCCTAAGGCCAAAGTAGAGAAAACATGCTCGGATTTAAGACTCGGTGACCATAAAATAAAAACAAACCCATGAAGGACAGCTGGGTGGCTCAGTCGGTTGAGGGTCCAACTGCAGCTGAGGTCATGACCTCACAGTTCCTGAATTTGAGCCCCACATTGGGCTCGATGCTGTCAGCGTGCAGCCTGCTTTGGATCCTGTGTCCCCCTCTGCCTCTGCCCCTCCCCTGCTCACACACATACTCTCTCTCTCACATAAATAAATAAACATTAAAAAAACAACAACAAGGATGCCTGGGTGGCTCTGTCCATTAAGTGTCCGCCTTTGGCTCAGGTCATGATCTTGCGATTTGTGGGTTCAAGCCCCACATTGGATTCTGTGCTGACATTTCAGAGCCTGGAGCCTGCTTCTGTGTCTTCCTCTCTCTCTGCCCCTCCCTCGCTTGTGCTCTCTCGCTCTCTCTCTCTCTCAAAAATAAATATATAAAAAAAATTTTTTTTAATTACACACTTTTATCCTAAGAAAAAATTTTCCTATAGGTATATTCTATGAGAAGCATATAATATAGTTGGAAATGTCTTTGACAACATCCCTACTTTAAATACAAAGTGATTCTTCCATGTCTATTGTTGTAATCACTGGTAAAAGAAAGCTGGCATACTGCCAAAGCACAGTTTAGAAAAGGTAATTCAATGAGACACCAAAACACTATATCAAGAGCAAAGCCCTCTTTGATTTGATGCAAGGAAGAAAATTCAGAATGCATAGAAAAGGAAGAACTCATGATCACCAGAAGATCCTCCAGAAATATGCACCTCTTGAGTTTTTCATTCATTCAGTACTTATTGAACACCTCTGTGCTGGCATTTTGTTAAGGCGCTCCTGGCCTCCTGGCAATACAGCAAGAAACAAGACAGACACACCGGCCTTCACGAAGTGTCTATTCTGGGGGCCGTGGGAGGAGGCGGAATAAACATACACGACAATGACAGCACCCTTGGGAAGGGTGCTGTGTGGCAATAAGCAGCAGGCACGGAGACAGAGAAACGGGGTAGGAGGAGTCTCACTTTGAACCAGATGGTAAGGGCAGGCTCTCTCTGAGAGCTTTTGGTAAGGCCTGAACATTAGCAAACCCAAAGTCATAACCTCTGGAAAAGCCTAAACAGCAGATGTTCTAAGAAGCCAACTAGGGCTCACCTAACACACTTTACTAACATGCTGGGGAGGGCTAAACCCTCATGCAGAAAGAAAAAACAGCCAAGACGTGGGGCACCTGGGTGCCTCAGTCACTTAAGTGCCTGACTCTTGCTTTCAGCTGAGGTCATGACCTCACGGTTCACGGGCTTGAGCCCCAGTTCGGGCTCCACGACGCTGGTGTGGAGCCTGACTGGGGATTCCCCTCTCTGCTTGCTCCCTCTGTCTCTGCCCCCCCCCCGCTCATACTCGTGTGCATTCTATAAACAAACAAAGCAAGGTTCAAAGGATGAAGATCACGTGTTCCAAAAATCTGGGGTAGGAGAGGGAAGGACATCACTTAGGGGTGTAGTAAGTGAATTTGTTTTGAGGGCCTGGAAGGTAGGCAGGGAGTACAGGAGTGATGACGAAAGGGCCAGCTGAGCCATATGGTAAGGGGACCAAGGTGGGCCTGGAGTTTACAGCCACAGGCTAATTCCACCTGTGGCAAAACAGACCAATCAACATTTTAAACATAATTGGTGAAGCTATACCTCCCAAATCTCAGGCCCCAGATGGTATTGGAGATGAATTCCACAAACTTTGAAATAACAGTTCATTCTTACATAATACGAGTGATTCCAGAAATTAGAAAAAGAAGAGTGATAATCTTGCTCTATGGATATAGAAGCATTCTATTTACATTATAGAAAATTTGAGAACAGAGATAAACAAAAATAAATACATAATTTTCCATAAGCTGGTTTGTTCTAAAATCAAAGATTGTATGAAAAAAATATAGGTCTATTTCATACCAATATAGATATAAAACTCTAAACATAACATGAACTAACCAAACCTAACAATGTGTTAAAATAGTATGGTATGATGAGTAGAATTTGTAAAAGAAATTCAAGGATGGTTGAGTATCAGAAAGTCAATCAGTGTAATGAATCACATTAATAAAAGGGGAGGAACATGGCCCTAGGAGGGGTGCAGAGCAAGTGGGCTCCCGGGACCCTGGAGGCTGAGGGCAGGCACTGTCCCCACACTGCGCACAGGCTCTGCTCTACTCTCTAGGCGTAAATTCACAGACAAACATGAATGGATGACAACAGAAAATGGTATGGGAACAAGTGGGAATCAGCAATTTTGCACAGGAAGCTTTGGGGGGTGTCGTGTACTGTAGCCTGCCTGGTGCTGGGACAAAACTGAACAAACAAGAGGAGTCTGGTGCTTTGGAAGGTGTGAAAGCTGCCGGTGAACTCTACTCTCTGTCAAGGGAAGTAACTGAAATTAATGAAGCTCTTGCAGAAAATCCAGGACTTGTCAACAAATCTTGTTATGAAGATGGTTGGCTGATCAAAGTAATACTCAGTAATCCTTCAGAACTGGATAAATTAATGAAGAAGCATGTGAGAAGTACATAAAATCTATCGACAAGTGAAAACAGAAATCCTGAATAAACTAGTATGAAACAACTTAGCCTAGGATGGTTGTCTTAAATTAGTGGTGCAGAGAGGTTTTAAGATGGCCACTTTTAGGGGCGCCTGGGTGGCTTAGTCGGTTAAGCGTCCGACTTTCGCTCAGGTCATGATCTCGCGGTTCGTGGGTTCGAGCCCCGCGTCAGGCTCTGTGCTGACTGCCAGCTCAGAGCCTGGAGCCTGTTTCAGTCTGTGACTCCCTCTCTCTCTGACCCTCCCCTGCTCATGCTGTCTCTCTCTCTCTCTCTCTCTCCTAGAAATAAATAAAACATATAAAAAAATCTTAAAAAAAAAAAAAGAATTTGAGGGGTTCCTGGTGGCTCACTCAGTTGAGTATCCAACTTCGGCTCAGGTCATGATTTTGAGGTATGAGTTTGAGCCCTGCATCAGCTTCATGCTGTCAGCATGGAGCCTGCTTTGGATCCTCTGTACTCCCCTCTCTCTGCCCCTTCCCCACTCATACTGTTTGTAAAGATCCAATAGCTAAGTCAATCTTAAAAAATAAAAGCTAAAAGGAGGGAAATATGCCCTACTAGATATCAAGACATCCTATAAGGCCATATTTTTAAAAGTGGTGTGGTATAGATAAATAGACCAATAGAAGAAAAGTAGTAAGCTTAGAAATAGACCTAAGTATATGGGAATTTAATATATGATAAAAGTAACAGCAAAATCAATGAAAAAAAGACAGTTACTCCAGATGAATTAAAGATATAAATATGAAAGATACAATAACTTTTGGAGATCAAAATTTAGCAAAATACTTGTCATCTACGGACTTCTAAAAAACCACAAACCATAAAGAAAAATATTGGTGAATCTATCAAAAATTTTTTTCAACTAAGAAAACAAAAAGTTTTCATACAAATTGCAGAAGAAATTTACAATGTCTAAAAATGATAATGGGTTAATATCTATAATATTTAAGAAACTACTTCTAATTAATAAGACAGAAAATCCAATAATTTTTTAAATGTTTTACTTATTTCTGAGAGAGAGAGAGAGAGACAGCGTGAGCAGGGGAGGGTCAGAGAGAGAGGGAGACACAGACTCTGAAACAGGCTCCAGGCTCTGAGCTGTCAGCACAGAGCCCGACGCGGGGCTCGAACCCACGAACCGTGAGATCATGACCTGAGCCAAAGTCAGACGCTCAACTGACTGAGCCACCCAGGCGCCCCACCAATAATTTTTTTTAAACCCTGGAAAATAACAAGTGTTGGTAAGGATGTGGAGAAATTGAAACCCTTGTATACTGTTGGTAGTATTGTAAAATGGTGCATCATTGTGTAAAACAGTTTGAACTTCTTCAGAAAGCTAGACATAAATTCCACTTCTAGGTAATTTTCCAAACAACTGAGAACAGGCACTCAAACACATACTTGCATACAGATGCTCACAGCAGTGCTAGTCACAATAGTTAAAAGGTATACACAACCCAAAAATCAATCAAAGGACGAATAGATAAAGAAAATATGATATATCCATACAATCAGATAATTATTCAACCATAGAGGGGAATAAAGTACTAATATATTCTATAATATTGATGAACCTTGAAAATATTATGCTAAGAAAAATAAGCCAGAAACAAACAAACTGGATTCACATATTATATGATTCATTTATATGAAGTATCCAGAATGGGTAAATTCATAGAGACTGAAAACAGATTGGTGGTTGCCAAGAGTTGAGGATGGAGGCGTATGGGGGTGACTGGCTGGGGTACAAAGAGTCTTTTTTTTATTAAGTTTACTTATTTATTTTGAGAGAGAGAAAGTGTGAGCCCACATGTGGGAGAGGCAGAGTAAAAGGGAGAGAGAATCTGAACCAGCCACNTCTTGAAAATATTATGCTAAGAAAAATAAGCCAGAAACAAACTGGATTCACATATTATATGATTCATTTATATGAAGTATCCAGAATGGGTAAATTCATAGAGACTGAAAACAGATTGGTGGTTGCCAAGAGTTGAGGATGGAGGCGTATGGGGGTGACTGGCTGGGGTACAAAGAGTCTTTTTTTTATTAAGTTTACTTATTTATTTTGAGAGAGAGAAAGTGTGAGCCCACATGTGGGAGAGGCAGAGTAAAAGGGAGAGAGAATCTGAACCAGCCACCGTGCTGTCAGCACAGAGTCCAATTCAGGGCTTGGATTCATGAGAATTGAGATCATGACCTGAGCTGAAACCAGGAGTCAGAGACTTAACAGACTGAGCCACCCAGGTGCCCCACATAGTCTTTTTTGAATGATGAAAATATTTTGAACTAGATAGATTTGGTGGCTGTATGACACTGTGAATGTATTAAATGCCACTGAATGTATACTTTAAAATGGTTAATTATATGGTATATGGATTTCACCTACTTTTTCTTAAGTTTAATTATCTTTGAGAGAGACAGAGACAGTGTGAGTCGGGGAGAGGCAGAGAAAGAGACTGAGAGAGAGAGAGAGAGAGAGAGAGAGAGAGAGAGAGAACCCAGAGGA
>NW_027529175.1:9033533-9053800 GCF_008692635.1 Crocuta crocuta
AGGCAGAGAGAGAGACAGAGAGAGAGAGAGAGAGAGAGAGAGAGAGAGAGAGAATCCCAAGCAGGCTCTGCACTGTCAGCATAGAGCCTGATGCAGGGCTCAAACTCACAAAACTGTTAGAACATGACGAGCCTAAACCAAGAGTCGGATGCTTAACTGACTGAGCCACCCAGGTACCCCTCATCTAAACTTTTCTATTTAAATTTGAGATGTTTCTATTAAGATGTTTCTATGTTTTCTATTTAAATTCAAACTTTTCTCTAAAAGAGACAGAGTGAGTCAGAGAGAGGGAGGGGAGGAGAAAGAGAGAGAGAAAGAGAGAGAAGGAGAGAGAGGAGAATCTTAAGCAGGCTCCACACTCAGCATGGAGCCCAGTATGGGGCTTGATCCCACAACCCTGGGATCATGAGCTGAGTTGAAATCAAGAGCTGGTCAGTCAACTGACTGACTGAGCCACCCAGGTGCCCCTCACCTAAAATTTTTCTTTTTAAATTTAAGATGTAAGAGGACAGCTGGGTGGCTCAGTTGGTTAAGCATCTGACTCTTGGTTTCAGCTCAGGTCATAATCTCATGGTTCATGAGTTCAAGCCCTGCTGACACGTTTGAGAATTTCTCCCTCTCTCTCTGCCCCTCCCCCACTCCCTCTCTCTCTTTCTCTCAAAATAAATAATCAAAAAGAATAAAAAAATAAAATCTGAAACCTTATACATAATATAAAACAAGTGACATACAAAAACAAAGACATGGAAATAAAGGAATGTAAACAAATAAGGGAAGACTGTTATATGGATCAATGGCGATAACATGCTGAAAAGTATGCCAGCTCTCTGCCAGAGAGCTCTAAAGAAAAACAAACCGATAAAACCAAAATAATCAGAAAAACAGCAAATGAAGGACCACTATGGTAGAGAGGGTGTTATCTATTATCAATTACAAATTTAAAACATACCACACTTTCCTCATTTTGCCATTTAAGTAGGTTCCACAGGAAATGACCATGTTCCAATACCTAGCACTGTACTAGAAAAAGATGATGTCAAAAAGCTTAAGATACAATCTCTAGGTCAGGGCAACCTTGGTTAACCAAACATTCACTCTTCTTACCTTCCTGTGAGCTGCCTTTTCCCCTTAGAAATCCCAAACTCCTTTTCCTTTCCTTTAGCTCAGGAAGATAAATAAACTGCAATCAAGTTGCTGCCTTTTGAGTCTCCTACCTCTGTGGGACTCCTAGATGTGCATAAGTATATGTGCCCAATTAAAATTTAGTTTTTCTGCTGTGAAAAAGAAAGCTTAATATACAGCTTTCTTAAAATGCATAAAAAATCGGGGAGCTAAAACATATTCATTCACTTTAAAAATATCTATTAAACACCTAGTATGGGTCAGCATCTATTTAGGTCCTGGGGACAGAGCGGTGAGAAAAAATGTCAAAAAGTCTTAGCCTCATGACCATTATATAATAAATAACAATAAGTAGGGGTGCTTGTGACTCAGTTGGTTAAGCTTCCAACTCTTGATCAGCTCAGATCATCATCTTTTTTTTTTTTTAATGTTTTATTTATTTCTAGGAGAGAGAGAGACAGCGTGAACAGGGGAGGGTCAGAGAGAGAGGGAGTCACAGACTGAAACAGGCTCCAGGCTCCGAGCTGGCAGTCAGCACAGAGCCCGACGCGGGGCTCGAACCCACGAACCGCGAGATCATGACCTAAGCGAAAGTCGGACGCTTAACCGACTAAGCCACCCAGGCGCCCCAGCTCAGATCATCATCTTACAGTTTGTGAGATTGAGCACCCAGTCGGGCTCCACACTGACAGCGTGGAGCTGGGAATCTCTCCCTCCCTCTCTCTCTGCCCCTCTCCTACTTGCACGCTTGTGCACATGTGCACTTTTCTCTCTCAAATATGTAGATAAACATTTAAAAAATGACAATAAGTAAATATATATAGTATGTTAGAAAGTAATAAGTGCTGGGTCGCCTGGGTGGCTTAGTCATTTAAGCAGCAGACTTAGGCTCAGGTCATGATCTCGAGGTTCATGGGTTCAAGCCCTGCACTGGGCTCTGTGCTGACAGCTCAGACCCTGGAGCCTGCTTCAAATTCTGTGTGTATCTCTCTCTCTGCCCCTCCCCTGCTTGTGCTCTGTCTCTCTTTGTCTCTCAAAAGATGAATAAAAATGTTAAAATTTTTTAAAAAAAGAAAGTAATAAGTGCTTAGGAGAAAAATAAATCCGTGAAGGAGGATTGAGAGTGCCAGGGAAAAAGGATTTGCAATTTCAAGAAGGGCGGCTGGGAAACACTTCACTGAGAAGGTGACATTTACTTTTATTTGTTTACTTATTTTTTAAAAATTTAATGCTTATTTATTTTTGAGAGAGAGTGAGTGGGGGAAGGGCAGAGAGGGAGACAGAGAATCCAAAGCAGGCTCTGGGCTGTCAGCACAAAGCCCAATGTGGGGCTGGAAGCCACAAACCTCAAGATCATGACCTGAGCCAAAGTCAGATGCTCAACTAACCGAGCCACCCAGGCGCCCCAAAAAGGTGACATTTAAATTACCTTTTGATGAACAGAAGTTCTTAACGTTAATGTAGTTTAACTTATCAATCTTTTATTCTATGTTTAGCATTTTTGCCTCTTGTTTAGGCAATTTTGTTCCATCCCCAAAGTCACAAGATATTGTCCCCTATTTTCTTTCCAAATTTTAAACATTTTTGACACCTAAGCCATTATTCTGAAGTTATTGTGTGTATGTGTGCGTAGGGATCAATTTTTAATTTTTATTCTTATTGATAACCAATTTCTCCAGCTTACTTATTAAATAATTCCTTCTTAAGAAATAAATGGTTTGTTCTTTCCTCCACTGATCTGTCATTTCACCTGTTATATACAAAACCTTTTCTGAGTGTGTGTGTACATATGTGTGCATGAGCATGCTATGTGTGTCTATGTGTATGTGAGTGTGTGTGTTTACATGAGTGTGTATGAGAGTGTGTATGTTATGGGTGCACATATCTATGTTTGTGTGTGTGTGTGAATATGTGAGTGTGTGTGTGTGCCTGTGTGTATGTGTGTGTCTGTTTCTGGACTCTCTGTTGAATTGTGTTGGTCAAGCTGTCTATTCCTAAGCCAATATGACATTGTAATAACTATATAGTTTTATAATAAGTCTTGGTAATGGTAGGGTGAATCCGCTGTCCTTGTCTTTCTCAGAAATATCTTAGCCATTTTTGGGTCTTAAGTCTCTCATAAATGTTTTAGAGTAAACTTGTCAAATTCCATGACAAACCCTATTAGGATTTTCACTAAAACTACTTTAAAGTAAATAATGAACTCTGGGGAGAATAGACACATTATTGTAAGTCTTTCTATTCATGAATGTAGCTATAGCTCCATTTACTTTGATCTTTAGTATCTGTTAGTCAAGTTTTATAATTTTCTGCATATAGGCTTTAAACATTTCTTGTTAGATTTCTTCCAGGGGAATTAATTCTTAGCTGTGTCTATGCATGTGCATGTTTGTGTGCTGCTGTTGTAGATGCCTTTAAAAAATGTGTTCTAATTATTTGTTGCTGGTATACAAAAATGCAGTTGGCTTTTGTACACTGATCTTACATGCAAGCCACCTTGCTAAGCCTTATTATTTCCAATAATATGTGTTTTAGATGTTCTGCATCAGTGTGGTGGCCAGCTTCCAAGTTGACCCTAGTAGTTTCTGTCTTCTGGTAATCACACCCTATGTAGTTCTCTCTCACACTATACTAGAGGATGTCCACGTGACAAGTAAATTATGACAGAAGTGATGGTGTGTCATTTCTAAGATTAGCTTATAAAAGACTGTACCTTCTGTCTTGGGCTCTTCCGTGTGTGTATATCGTATTATACTATCTTATATTACATGTAAGTGCTCTGGGGGAAGTTATGTCACGAACAGCCTTCTGGTGAGGCCACATAGAAAGCCGTTTGCCAACAGCTATGTGAGCTTGGAGGGAGATTCTCCAGCCTTTGGTTAAATATCTGGAGATTGAAATGATGGCCAACAGTCTGACTGCAAACTCATAAAATACAAATCCAGAACCACCCAGCTTAGCTACTCCCAGATTCCTGATCTTCAGAAACTGTGTGATAATAAATACTTTTTGTTTTAAGTTGCTAAATTTGGGTTAACTTGTTATGAAGTAGTAGCTAACTAATACAGATTTTGATGCTTGAGTACAGTGCTCCTGTAACAAAACCCTGAAATGTAGGAGTAGCTCTGGAGTGTTTCAGGGGACGGGAGCTGAAAACGCTGTAAGGATTTTGAGGAAAGCATTAGTGAAAGATTAAAGTGTCTTGAACACACTGTTCGTAGGAGTTTGGAGTTTGAGGAGGTTGCCAATAAGGATTTACAGAGAAGTGAGGAAACTCTTATTGGAAACTAGAGGAGAGGGGATACTTGCTATGTGGTGGGAGAAGATTTAGCAACACTGTCACAGGAAGTAATGTGGAAGGGAGAAAATGTACTTAATGAATTATTCATAGGATTTACCTTCATGTTTAACATTTTATTTGTTTTCCCTTGCCCCATGAATTTCAGACCTTCCTTCTGAGATCATATTCCCTTTACTTAAGTAAAACTTTTAGTAATTCCTCTAAAGCAGGTCTCTTTGTGACAAATATTGTCGGGTTTTGTTCATTTGCAAATGTCTTTAATTTTCCCTCATTACCGAAAGATAATTTTGCTGGATGCATAATTCTGGGTCAATAGTGTTTTTATGACATTTAGATATTATTCCACTAAGTTCTGGTTCTCACGATTATTGTTCAAAGTTCACTCCAATTGTGACTCTTTTGATCTCTTTTTTCCTCTGGTTTCCTGTAGTTTTGCTCTTTGTCTTTGGTGTTCTGCAGTTTCACTATTATGCATCTAGGTATGGATATAATCTTATTTTGCTTAAGATGTATTTTGTTTCTTGCATCTGTGATTCAATTTTTCATCAGTTCTGGAAAATTCAGACATTATATTATTAGGTATTGTCATTATTCTTTTGTCTCTAATGTCTTTTTTTCCCTGAGATCCCAATTAGATATATGTTAGACCTTCTTGGTCTATATCCTAAGTCTCATAATCTCTTCATATTTTTACTTTCTTTACCCCTTTTTGATCCATCATTCTGCAATTAATCATTTCTTCAACTGTCATTGATTTCAATCTCACAATTATACTTTTTCTTTTAAGAGGCTCCATTTGTTGTTTTTTCAAGTCTGTCTATTCTTTAGTTTCTTTTATACTCATCTTTCTAACTGCATCCAATACTTCTTTAGCCATTTTATATGTAGCTATTTGCACTCTGCATCTGACATCATCTACAGTCCTCAGAGGTCTAAATATGTTGACTCTTGATTCTGTGGACTTTCACTCACAGTGGCTTATCATTTCATGTATTTGGAAGGCAGGTTTGCTCACCACTATACCACCAATGCTGTATTTGTTGATATTTATCTGTGAGGGCATTGCTGAGGTAGCTTCCCAGCTCTTCCACACTGTTATATAATCTTTCTAAAACCTTTCTATAAATCTTTTTTTTTTTTTTGATCATTCTTCTGCTTAGCTTTCTTCAATTATTCCCCTGTTGACTACAGAATGGCTTCTTAGTGTGGTACACAAAGTCTTTCATGATTTGACCTCAAATGATTCATTTAAATTTATTCTCTACCACTTCCACTTGTAGTTTATTCTATAGTAGTTTAACATTAAATCCAACCAACTTTCTTACACTTTTGTTCCTCAGCACAAATTGTTCTTTCTGTCTGAAAGCCTTGCCTATCATTTGTCTATTTGAGAAACTCCTAACAACTATTTCAGAGAGATGCTTCTTTGATCCTCTNCATGACCTGAGCGAAAGTCGGACGCTTAACCGACTAAGCCACCCAGGCGCCCCCGTCCTCTTAAAAATTTCGATAATCATGGGCACCTGGGTGGCTCAGTGGGTCTATCCCTTGGTTTAGGCTCAGGTCATGATCTCACCGTTTTTAGGTTCGAGCCCTGTGTTGGGCTCTGCGCTGGCAGTACTGAGCCTGCGTGGGACTTTTTCTCTTTCTCTCTCTGCCCCTCCCCCACTTGTACTGTCTCTGTCTCTCTCAAAATGAATAAATAAACTTTAAAAAAACTTTTTAAAAAAGGAACACAAAGAAAAGTAGGAGAAAATATAAGTAAATATTTCACTAGTCTCAGATTAGGGAAAGATTTTCTTTCTTTTTTAAATCTTTTTTTAAGTTTATTTATTTATTTTGAGAGAGAGAGAGCATCTGCAAGCAGGGGAGGAACAGAGAGAGAGGGGAAACAGAGAATTCAAAAGTGGACTCCATGCTGACAGCAGTGGGCCAATATGGGTCTTGAACTCACAAACCTGAGAGATCATAACCTGAACCGAAGACGGAAGCTCAGCCAACTGAGCCACCCAGATGCCCCAGACTTTATAGTCTTAATACGTAAAGAACTCTTACAAATCAAGAGATTCTATCACAGAAATCTGCTATTTCCTTCTTGTTCTCAGTGCCAAGACAAAGTTAAGGCTAGTTCTTTTTTAACTTTTACTTTTGCAAAGCTTCATGATTGATCCTTCCACTAGTCACCCCTCTCCAAACCATCCCTCCTTGGTTACTAGAGGTATCTTTCTAAAATACAAGTGTCTTCCTTGAAATCCCAAATGGCTAACTATTATCTAAATGAGAAGAAACAAGAGAAAAGAAAAGAAAAGAAAAGAAAAGAAAAGAAAAGTCAAACTCCGTAGGTTGATATTGAAACCCTTCTTCTCACCTTTCCAGCCTCTTCTCTGGCCTGCCCTCTTGTGATCCTCATGTGCTAATCTTGCTCCCTGTGCCCCACTTTCCCTCACTGGCACACACACATTGGGCGATCTCTTCTACAGNTACTAGAGGTATCTTTCTAAAATACAAGTGTCTTCCTTGAAATCCCAAATGGCTAACTATTATCTAAATAAGAGAAGAAACAAAAGAAAAGAAAAGAAAAGAAAAGAAAAGAAAAGAAAAGTCAAACTCCGTAGGTTGATATTGAAACCCTTCTTCTCACCTTTCCAGCCTCTTCTCTGGCCTGCCCTCTTGTGATCCTCATGTGCTAATCTTGCTCCCTGTGCCCCACTTTCCCTCACTGGCACACACACATTGGGCGATCTCTTCTACAGAACTGCCCTCCTCTCTACCTCCAGCATCCCTACCTCATCTGTCCAATCTGAACTCCTTCCCTAATGCTCCGTTCAGAGCCTCACTTGCCTCCCAAGCAGTCAGCCTCTCTTTCCTCTCTCTCCCTCCCCAGTACTTGAAACACACCATTATCAGCACTGGCTGGATTACAGTTTTAATATAAAATTAAAATGTGTTTTAATTTATATATTTAAATTATAATTAGTCATCTGGATGTCTGTTTCTGCCCCCCTACCTTCTTCTTTTAATGAAGGAGCATCTCTATTTGATATCTCTATTCAATCCTAACCCTACAATAGCACATAGTAAGTGCTAAGTGAATATTGTGAGAAAGGAGAATATTTTATTAGATAGAAGGAATTATATAACTTTTGGTAGAAAATGAATTATAGAACTTACTTATTTATTTATTTTTAAAGTTTATTTATTTTGAGAGAGATAGAGAAAGCGAGAGAGAGCAGAAACAGGGGAGGGGCAGAGAGAGAGGGAGAGAGAACCCCAAGTGGGGCTTGAACCCATGAACCATGAGATCATGGCCTGTGCCTAAATCGGGGGTTGGACGCTGGACTGACTGAGCCACCCCAGGTGCCCCCAAGAATGTTTTTAAACTGATAAGAACATATACTACACTTGATCTTAGCCAAAAGGCTGAGAAGCAATCCCAAGAACATTTTTAAAAGGCAGTTTACAAAATATAAAAAACTTTCAAGTACATAGCCAAAAAAATTGCAAACATTTCTAAGCAAAAAAAATTTTTTTTTCTAAGTAAAAATTTTCTAAAGCTGGTTGTAATAAATGGAAATTCTTTGCACACTAAAAATGCCCTTAAAAATAGTTTGTTTCTCATTTTGAGTAGAGTAGGGACACTTTCTAAAATTTGTTTTACCTTATTATTTTCTCTAATAAAACTTAGGCTTACAAATTAAAGAATTATACATATTCTGAATTGGTAAAAATATTCTGAATAATTAAAGAAATTATAATGGGAGTGCAGCTGGCTGACTCAGTCAGGAGGCCACATGACTCTTGATCTCAGGGTTGTTAAGTTCAAACCCCACATGGGTGTAGAGATTACTTAAAAATAAATCCTTTTTTAAAAAGTTCATTTATTTCGAGAGACAGAGAAGGAGAACGAGCACATGGGAGGGGCAGAGAGAGGTAGAGGAAGAATCTCAAGCAGGTTCCACACTGTCAGCACAGAGCCTGACTAGGGGCTTGATCTAATGAATGCGAGATCATGTTCTGAGCCAAACCCAAGAGTTGTATGCTTAACTGACTGAGCTACCCAGGTGCCCCAAAAATAAAGTCTTAAGAAAACAAAATGGTATCTCTACCACTGCTGATTATCACTTAGTAGAAACCTGTGGACTAACAGACTAACATTCTTTTTCAAAAGTGGAGAAATTTGTTCAACTCTATTCCTGCTTTATTCCACTGAACTAACTGTACCTCCCATTTCAGCACCTCATCAGTCTTAGCGCTATTACTCTGAACTCTTTCTATTGAAACAACTCACAGGAAGAATGTTCCAATTCTGTTTGCAGGTGTCGTATTAAGATTGTCTGTCATCTGCTGAGTACTTGAGCTTGGGTCTGGTACTGTGCCCGGTTACAAAAAAGGAATCGTTATTCTGCCCACAGGAGAATAATAGTCCAGTTGAAGAAGTAACATGAAAACACACATAAAATAATCAGAAAATACTTCAAGGCAATACTTAGTGGTAGTGTCAAATTCTGTGCCACACTAGTTTCATGGTACGGAAGCTGTGAGGTGGTCAAGGAAGGCCTGTTAGGGCACTTGATTTGTAGGAAGAATTTGAGCTATTGGAAGTAAGGGGGAAGACACCTGCCTGGGAACACATTGTACCTGAGATTTTCTCCATCTCTTCTAGTAGCTTTTCCAAGTCTTTGTTCAGGTCTGACAGCATTTTCAGCATGTTGTCATAGTTTCTTTCTCCAGGATCAGAATCAGCCATCTAGATAGTGCACAGAAAGAAGATACAGTGAGACAGACTGACGTTTCTTTTTTTTTTTTAATTTTTTTTTTTTAATGTTTTATTTATTTCTAGGAGAGAGAGACAGCGTGAGCAGGGGAGGGACAGAGAGAGAGGGAGTCACAGACTGAAACAAGCTCCAGGCTCCGAGCTGGCAGTCAGCACAGAGCCCGACGCGGGGCTCGAACCCACAAACCGCGAGATCATGACCTAAGCGAAAGTCGGAAAGTTGGACGCTTAACCGACTAAGCCACCCAGGCGCCCCGACAGACTGACATTTCAATTCCAGCTCTATTACCTATTACCTATGCCTAGATAGCCTAAGCCAGAAACCCGAGGTCATCTTTAATTCCTCCTTATCTTCTTTTCCTGACCAAAGGGGTCACTGAAACTCACCAATTTTATTTGTTCATGAAATAAATATTTAATCATCTATGGGTCAAGAAGGCCTGGTGTCTGGGAGTCGCCAGTGAACTGAACACTGCCTTTGTGGAACTTACAGCCTGGCCCAGCTCTTTAAAGTCTCTATCATAGTCTCTTCCTCTCTCTCTCCAAAGTGGCAGCTTAAATTGAGGTCCATTCTGTTATCCACCATTGGATAGATTCACTGAGCATCTACTATGTGTCAGATGTCTCCTATGGATGTGGATACTGCAGTGTATTTGTAGATCCAGACAGAAAAACCCATGCCCTCATAGAGCTTCCATTCCATGGGAAGAGATGAATACTAAACAACGGAACGGTAAGCATACCTTCAGTTTGTGGTCACTGCACAAAGAAAACAGGACAGGGTGGTTTAATAGAGAGGATCTTTCACAGGGAGGGGTGCTTTTGCTTATAAAGTCAGATACGTCTTTTCTAATGAAGTGACATTTGAATTGACACCTGAATGATAAAAAGGAGTTGGTATATAAAGAGCTAGGGGGAGAGTTCTAGAAAGAGGGAATGGCTCAAGAAAAGGTGGGAGTGGCCCTGATGTTATGCTTTAAGGCATGGAAAGAAAGTATAGAATAGCGTTGAGGAGAAAAGTGGTATGAGATGAGATCAGCTAGGTAGGCAAGAATTTTTTTTTTTTATTTGAGAGAGAGAGAGAGAGCACACGTGTGTACACACACGTGAGCAGGGTAGAGAGAGACAGAGACAGAGATACAGAGGGAGAATCCCAAGCATGCTCCATGCTCCTCAGTAAGGAGCTCGAGGCAGGGCTTGATCCCACAATCCAGGGATCATGATCTGAGCTGAAATCAAGAGTCCAACGCTCAACCAACTGAGCCACCCAGGTGCCCCCAGGATTTTGGTTTTGAGGGTGAGGGAAAGCCAAAGGAAATTGAGGGCAGGGGATTATGTTTTAAGATAATGACTCCAGGGGCGCTTGGGTGGCTCAGTCAGTTAGTGGTCAACTTCAGCTCAGGTCATGACCTCACGGTTTGTGGGTTTGAGCCCTGCATCAGGCTCTCTGCTGTCAGTGTGGAGCCTGCTTCAGATCCTCTATACAGTCCCCCCACCCCTCCGCTGCTCATGTGCTCTCTCTCTCAAAAAAACAAAACAAAACACACACACACACACACATTAAAAAAAGATAATGACTTCAGCTGCTGTCTGTAAACTGGATTATTGCAGATGGTTGAGAGGAGGCAAGAGTGGGAGAACCAGTTGAGAGAGCATTAGAATGATCTAGAAATGGATGTGGCTTGGACTAGACCAGTGTGGTAGGTAATGATATCAATGGTGAAAAGTGGAAGGGTTCAGGCTATAGTTTGGAAGATGAGCCAAAATAATTTGGAAGATGATCTGATGTGTCTAGATTTGCATGGGTAAATGGTAGGGAGAGAGATATCAAAATGACTCCTAAGTTTTATGATAACAGTTTGATGCATGGTGGTGTTTTTTTAAATGTTTGTTTATTTTTGAGAGAGACACACACACAGTGTGAGCAGGGGAGGGGCAGAGAGAGAGGGAGACACAGAATCTGAAGCAGGCTCCAGGCTCTGAGCTGTCAGCACAGAGCCCAACGAGGGGCTCGAACCCATAAGACATAGATCATGACCTGAGCTGAAGTCAGATGCCCAATCGACTGAGCCACCCAGGTGCCACTGCATGGTGGTGTTATTAACTGAAATGGGAAAGACTAAGAGAGGAACAGATTAGAAGGGAAACCAAATGCTCTATTTTGAATATGTTAATATAAGATGCCTATTAGCCCTCCAAGTGGAGATTCAAACAGGCAGTTGAATATATAGGCCTGGAGCTCAGGAGAAAGGCTGGAGTTGAAAATATAGAGTTTGGAACTAATGGTACAGGCTCTCTTCACCTTTCATTTGGACTATTTTCATAAATTCTTGACTGGACTTCCTGCTTTTAGCTTCATCTTGTCAAATCCATTTTCTAGTTCACCTCCAGAATGACGTTACCTAACATGCAAATCTGACCATGTCACTCTCTTTGCAAACTTTCAATAGCTCCCATCTTCTTTCAGGATAAAATATAATCTCTTTACTATAGGTAAAAGATCCTTTATAATCTAGATCCTGAGTGTACCCATTCTCATCCAGTTCTGAATTGTGACCAAATAATTGAAGAAAGCCTTAAGAGATCTAGAATTTAGCTGTGCCTGGGTGGTTCACTTGGCTGTGTCCGACTTCAGCTCAGGTCCTGATCTCAAGGTTTGTGAGTATGAGCCCCACATTGGGTTCTGCACTGACAGTGTGGAGCCTGCTTGGGATTCTCTCTCTCTCTCTCTGTCTCCCCTTCTCTCTGCCCCTCCCCCACTTGCATTCCCTCTCTCTCTCAAAATAATAAACTTAAAAAAGAGAGATCTAGGGGCACCTGGGTGGCTCAGTCGGTTAAGCGTCCGACTTTCGCTTAGGTCATGATCTCACGGTTCGTGGGTTCGAGCCCCGCATCGGGCTCTGTGCTGACTGCCAGCTCAGAGCCTGGAGCCTGTCTTCAGATTCTGTGTCTCCCTCTCTCTCTCTGTCCCTTCCCTGCTCATGCTCTGTCTCTCTCTGTCTCTTATTTTATTACATTAAAAAAATTTTTTAAAAAGAGAGACCTAGAATTTAATGAGATATTATTTAAAATCTGTAAGAGTTGTATATTTCCATGAAATGTTATAAAAAATATCAATGAAGGGGCGCCTGGGTGGCTTAGTCGGTTGGGCGTCCGACTTTCGCTTAGGTCATGATCTCACGGTTCGTGGGTTCGAGCCCCGCNACAAAGCTCTGTAAGATTAAAAAATCTACAGTTTTCCTACAAAAGAGCTAAAGAAATAAAAAATATAATAAAATAATTCTATCAGGTGGGGGTTGCAAAAATCTTTGTGAAGGCAAAGAAGTAGATAATGACACAATTCATATCTAAGTTGTGGGGGGTACTTGCTCAATTCATTAATTTATAAGATTGCAGTTATATTCTTTTACCCATATATTTAGCACATATTTATTGAGCATTATTTTAGATTTTGAAGATACAGCAGTGAACAAAACAGGTTAAAATCCCTGGTTTCATGGAATTTATATTCCATGGTGAGAGGAGATAATAAACAAGATTAATAAGTGAAATAAACATAAGAAGGGGATAAGTACCAAGGAAAAAAGTCAACCAGAGACGGAGTGTGGAAGGGAGTGTATGTAAGGTGGTGACTGCAATTTAAGTAAGTGTACAGGCTTGTTGTGATGAGCACCAGATGATGTACGGAAGGAATGATTAATATTAACTGTATGTTAACTAACCAGAATTTAAATAAAAACTTAAAAAGAAACAAAACAAAGGAGTAAAGGGGGAAAAAAAAGAAAGAGGGAGGCAAACAAAGAAACAGACTTAACCACAGAGAACAAACTGAGAGTTACTAAGAGGGAGGGAGGTTGGGGGATGGATTAAGTAGGTGATTAGGGATTAATGTGTAAGTACCAAGTGCTGACTGAAAGTGTTGAATTGCTCACTATATTGTACACCTGAAATGAAGATTGCACTGTATGTTAACTAAATAGAATTTATTTTATTTTTTTATTTTATTTTGAGAGAGAGAGAAAGAGGGAAGCAGGGCTCATCCGAAGCAGGGCTCATCCGAAACAGGGGCTTGCGTTTTACCCGAAGCAGCGCTCATGCTCACCCTATGTGGGGCTCGAACTCACGAACCGTGAGATTATGACCTGAGCCAAAGTTAGATGCTTAATTACTAAGCCACCTAGGTGCCCAACTAAATATAATTTAAATAAAAACTTAAAAATAAATAAATGTACAGGGAAGGTCTTGCTGAAGTGATTTTGACTAGAGACTTGTAGGAAGTGAGAGAACGAGTCATACAGATATCTGGGAAAAGTGCATCCCTGGCAGAGAAGAGTAAGAACAAAGGCCCTGAGCTGGATGAGCTGGAGGAGGAGCAACAAAGCCAATGTAACTGGTACAGAGAGAGAAGGGGAGAGCGGTAGAAGATGATGTCAAGATGGAGGGGAGCAGAATTATGGTGGGACTCATAGTCCACCAAAAAGACTCTGGCTTTTTCTCTGAGTGAGATGGGAGCTGGGAGAATGGTAATCTGATTCATGTAATCACTGGATTGAGAGTAGCTTGTTTGGACATGAGCAGAAGAAGGGAGACTAGGAGGCCATTGGAATAATGCAGGTAAGAGATAATAGCTTGGATCAACAAAGGAATGATGTAAATAGTATGAAGGAGAATAATTCAGGAAATATTTTAAGCACAGGGACAACAAGATTTGCTGATGAGTCAATGTGGAGTCACGGATGACACTCAGATTTTTGACAGGGCAACCAGAAATGGAGATAACATTAGCTGAGATGGGGGCAACTGGAAGACACTAGTTTGTGTGGGGAAGAAAGAACCCAGTTTTGAACATATTAAGATGCCTATGAGGCATCTGAGTGGGTATGATGAGTAGGCAACTGGATAAAGGAATTCAGAGGAGTAGGCAGGCTAAAGATAGAAACTTGGGAGTCATCAGCATATAGATGCTATTTAAAGACATGAGAATGGGTGAGATCAAGGGAATAATACAGATGGAGAAGAGGTCCATCATCAAGTTTGGGGAGATGTGAAGGATCGAGCCAAAGTGACTGAGGAAGAGGGGCCAGAGAGGTAGAAGGAGAACCAGCCCAGAGTCCTAAGTAAAGTCCAGATTCTCAGAGTGTCCCTGGGCCCCAGCCAGTGTCCTCTGATCATGTGACACCTCAGCAAGCTGAGAAGACAACTCTAAAGAGTACCAGAGAAAGGAACTCCAAATATTGGATGAGATAAAGTCAGTGCTTCCTTGGTGGGTGAATAACTTACAATGTTGAGAAGGTAAGAAATGAAGATAGGACATGTTCAAGACCATAGAAAAACTAGAATTACTGAGGATGTTTGGTATTTTATGCATTTCTATGTTTAAGAGAATTTGGCTTATTAGAGTAACAGGTCAGCTTTGTCATTCTAGCTTAAAATGTGAAATTGATTATTGCTTATAATTTTAAGTCAAAATCTTACTAAGTTTATACAGAGATTAAGGACATTTAATGGAATCTGAGGTTCATTATATTTATTAGTTTGACTTATGGTATTTATCAGATTTAAGAAAGTGGGAAGGTTTTGGGGCGCCTGGGTGGGTCAGTTGGTTAAGCGTCTGACTTCAGCTCAGGTCACCATCTCACAGTTCATGAGTTTGAGCTCAGCATTGGGCTGTGTGCTGACAGCCTGGAGCCTGAAGCCTGCTTCAGATTCTGTGTCTCCCTCTCTCTCTCTCTCCCCCTCTCATGCTCTCTCTCTCAAAAATAAATACACATTAAAAAAAAAGAAAGAAGGAAGATTTCTTATTAAGACAATTGAGGTACTGAAAGAAATTAAAAAATTAAGTTTATAATTTTATTTAGTTTAAATTTACAAATGGAACAAAAACATAACATTATTATTTAAATTTGCTAGCCTACAATGAAATTAAAAGTTTAGAAAGAGGGCACCTGGGTGGCTCAGTCAGCTGAGCGTCCAACTTCAACTCAGGTCATCATCTCGTGGTTAATGAGTTCCAGTCCCATATCGGTTGCTTGTGCCTGTCAGCACAGAGACCACTTTGGATTTTCTGTTCCCCTCTCTCTGCCCCTTCCCTGACTTGTGCTCTCCCAAAAAGAAATAAACATTTTAAAAAACCCTTTAGAATGAGATAATCTTATTGAGGATATGTAATCTAATAATCTAATTTAGAATAACATTTATAAATGAAACTTAAATGCTCAAGAAAAACTGGATTTTTAATATTAGTTACTTTAATAAAATAAATATTAATTTTTAAAATCAAAGTAAACATTTAAATACTCTTTTTTCTCTAAGTAATGCCTTTTTTTAATATATATTTTTATTTATTTCTAGGAGAGAGAGACAGCGTGAGCAGGTGAGGGTCAGAGAGAGAGGGAGACACAGGCTCTGAAACAGGCTCCAGGCTCTGAGCTGGCAGTCAGCACAGAGCCCGACGCGGGGCCCGAACCCACGAACCGCGAGATCATGACCTAAGCGAAAGTCGGACGCTTAACCGACTAAGCCACCCAGGCGCCCCATCTAAGTAATGTCTTTTAAGGCACCAAAGCTCATATTTATCAATATCTAGCCATGTTCTCATATGTACCCTAAGCTTCAGTCATACCAAAGATTTGGTAAATTGGGGTGTCTACCATATGCCAGCCAGCACTACAGAAACTGGGGATTAAAAAATAAATAGGCAGGGGGCACCTGGATGGCTCAGTTGGTTAAGTGTCTTACTTTGGCTCAGGTAATGATCTCACAGGCTCCTGAGTTTGAGCCCTGTATCCGCTCTCCACTCTCAGCATGGGAGCTTGCTTTAGATCTGTTTCCCTCTCTGCCCCCGCCCTCCCCACGCACCCCGCACGTGCACATTCTCTCTCAAAAATAAATAAACATTAAAATAAATAAGTAAATAAATAGGTACACAGTTTGCCATCAAGGAAATAAGTCTGGTAGAAAGAGACCTGCTGTACAGCAAGATTCTTTGAAGAGTAAGAGCCATTCATCCAAATGTCCTTTCTCAGTTTCAAACCAAAGCCTTCTCATATACAATGGCCCTTACAGCCACGTCACTGAGAACTCTGAAAACACCATGTTCTCTCTTGCCTCCGTGTGTTTATATATATTATTCTACTGCCTGAAATACCCTTCCCTCACTCTTGTTTTAAACACTCAGTTCAAGGGTCACTTTTATAAGTCTCTTCTTGCCTTTCTTTTTTTTTTTTTTAAGTTTATTGTCAAATTGGTTTCCATACAACACCCAGTGCCCATCCCAATAAGTGCCCTCCTCAATGCCCATCAGCCATTTTCCCCTCTCCCCCACCCCCCATCAACCCTCAGTTTGTTTTCAGTATTTAAGAGTCTCCTTACATTTCTTTTATTTTTTTAATGTGTTTTTTTTTTTNTTTTTTTTTCAGAGAGAGAGACAGCGTGAGCAGGGGAGGGTCAGATAGAGAGCGAGATACAGAATCTGAAACAGGCTCCAGGCTCCGAGTTAGCTGTCAGCACAGAGCCCGACCCAGGGCTCGAACCCACGAACCGAGAGATCAAGACCTGAGCTGTGGACGCTTAACCGACTGAGCCACCCAGGCGCCGCAAGAGTCTCCTTACCTTTCTAATCAGCCACATTAGATGTGTTCACCTCTTTTATGTTCTCACAACTTCTACACCTCCTTCAAGTCAGATACTGTTCTAAGCATTTACATCTTTATAAGAACCCTATAAAGTAAGTACTATTATTATTCCAATTTACAGATAAGGAAAACAAGGCTCAGAGAAATTAAATTGTCAGACAGCAAAGACACAGAGCTAAGAATTAGGCCCTGACAATCTGGCTGCAGTCTGCGTGCTCACATATTATTCTACTGGTATGCAATAAATTCTTGATAAATATGTGAGTGAACACAACTGATGAAATGTAGTAAGCAACTAAAGAAAAACTTCTGTGTACCCTGAAATCCTGGACTAGAATCCAGACTCTGCCATTTACTGGAAAGTTATCCAATCTCTTTAAGTCTGTTTCCTCTTCTGTAAAATGGAAATGGTAGCTCCTTTGTAGGTTATTGTGAGGATGCACATAACTATGGATAAAGTAGGCACCCAAATAAACAACTTAAATAATTGGCGTGACTGTATGTGTAACACAAGGTACACACAGAGAATATTTTAGTATAATTAGGTGAGAAAGAGATATGAATCTAATAATATAAAAGATAATATTTATTTCATGCTTAATATGTGCCAGGAACTGCGTAAATTCTCAACAAACATTGACTGATTTCACAACAATGTGACAAAGTTAAGTGCTATTATTCTCCCTGTTGTACAGATAAGGAAACAGGATCGTGGAAGAATCTAACCAAAGTCACATAGCTAAATAGCAGTAGGAGGCCTGGATTCAAACCCAGTCCTGATTCTAGAGATGGAGCTCATTAGCACTACATTTTCTCACAACTGCCTCAGACAATACAGTGGGTGGTTTTGAGCCTGACAGATGGAACAAAGGGGGAGAAAGAATGGGGGTAGAGGGATGGAACAAAGAGGCTCTAGGAGTTCAACATGGGCAGCCTGAGTGTGTGGTGCCTATGGCGTGTCCAGGTGAAGCGATTTAACAAACAGTTGAAATACAGGATTGGAGGCCAAAGAGAGGGTAAACTGAAAATAAAGATTTGATGGTAGCTTAAATTTTGGGAAGAGATAAAGCCATTCACAGTGAATGTATGAAAGGAGAAGGGAAAATGAACTTGGAAAAGCCCTTAAAAACCAGCCCTTAGGAGCAGAAGGAAGTAAGACCATAAAAGGCACTGATAAACAGAAATGTAGAGAACTGGGGAGTGTGTAGCTGAGATCACAGAAGAAAGGAGGGACTGGCCAATTAATTCATTTAGTTGACAAATTATTGAGTGTCAAAAACTGTTTTAGGTGCTAGCAGTATATTAACAGACAAACGACAATAATCCTTGCCCTTGTGGATTTTACATTCTAGTTGAGGGAGACAGATACATAAATACATAATTTATGTATACAAATACAGAATATATACATCTATAAAAGATATATGTATGTAAATACATAAGCACATAAAATGTCAGGTGGAAATAAACACTATGGAGAAAATAAAGCAGAGTAAGGTAGGCTACAAAATGACGGAGTTGGAGGGACTACTGGATATATGGTGAACTATGGAAATACCCTCTGAGAAGGTGAATCTTCAAATAGACTCAAGAAAGTGAGCACGTGAGTCCTGTGGATATCTTGGGGGAAGAATATTATGCAGAGGGAACAGGAAATAAAAAGCCTTGACGGTAAATGTGCTTGGATGTGGTTGAAGAACAAGAAGGCTAGAAATGCTGGAGTGGAGTGAAGGAGGGTAGGATGTTAGGAGATGAGGCTGAAAGACTGGGGAGGATATTGCAGTTTACATAAGACTTTGGCTTTTATTCTGAGTCATATGAGGAGACGTTAGAGAAATTTTACAGAGATGATATGTTTTGAATTATGATTTAAAAGGATCACTCTGGCTGCAATGTTGAGAACAGACTGGGATGGAAATGGTAGAGCAGAGAGGGAAGTGCTGTAAAACTCCAGGTAAGGGATGGCAAGGCTTGGACCAAAGTGTTAGAAGTGGAAGTAGTGAGGGGGTGCCTGAGTGGCTCAGTTGTGGTTAAGCCTCCGACTCTTGGTTTTGGCTCAGGTCATAATCTCATGGTCCCGCGACAGAGCTCCGTGCTGGGTGTGGAGCCTGCTTAAGATTCTCTCTTATCCTCTCCTTCTGTCCCTCCCCACCCCACCCCCGCTCACGTGTGTGCACATGCACACATGCTCTTTCTCTCTCAAAAAAAAAAAAAAAAAGGTGAAACAGTGAGAAGTGACTGTATTCTAAATATGTTGTAAACATTGAGCCAACAGTATGTCCTGGCATCCAAGCAGAAATGTAAATCTGGGATGTGGTGAAAGGCCTGGCTGAACATCCTTATTTGGGAGTCACTGGGGTACAGAAGACACTTAAAGCCATGGGACTAGTTGAGATCTCCTAGGAAGTGAGAGTAGATGGAAGAGAGGTCTGACCTCCTCAATGCTTAGAATTTGGGGAGAAGAGGAACCAGCAAAGGAAACTGAAAGGCAGCAGCCAATGAGGTAGAAGAAGAACAAGGAGACCTCAATGTCTTGGAAACCAAGCAAACAAAGTAAACAAAGAGTGATCCGTTGTGTCTCATTTAAAGTAGCATAAAGAGAGGCGCTTGGGTGGTTCAACCGATTCAGCATCCTACTCTTTTTAAAATTTTTTTTTTTTTTATGTTTTATTTATTTCTAGGAGAGAGAGAGACAGCGTGAGCAGGGGAGGGTCAGAGAGAGAGGGAGTCACAGACCGAAAGAGGCTCCAGGCTCTGAGCTGGCAGTCAGCACAGAGCCCGACGCGGGGCTCGAACCCACAACCACGAGATCATGACCTAAGCGAAAGTCGGACGCTTAACCGACTAAGCCACCCAGGCGCCCCTCAGCATCCTACTCTTGATTTTGGCTCAGGTCATGATCTCATGGTTCACGGGATTGAGCCCCACTGCTCTGTACAGACAGTGTGAATGGAGCCTGCTTGGCATTCTCTCTCTGTCCCTCTCCAGCTCACACATTCTCGGGCGTCCACGCACACTTTCTCTCAAAATAAACAAACATTTAAAAAAGCATAAAGAATAAAAAGTTACCATGGGTTTGACAATCTGAAGGTCACTGGTAATCTTGACACAAGTTGTTTTCATGAGGTGGCAGGGACAAAAGCCTGATTGCAATGTGTTTACAGAAAGGGGAAAAAGAGAAGTAGAAACTTGTGTGTTCTGGTTCAAAGAGAAGCAGAGAGAGGATCAGTAGCTGGACTGTAATGTGCAGTCACAGGTGTCTCTTGTTTTATGCTGGGAGATGTTACACCAATGTCAAACATTACAAAAGGACCGAATGAATTTAGGACATTTTATTTGGGTGTCAGGTCTCACTAAGTAACAGTAACAATAACAACAAGATTTCCATGAATAAATAATTAATGAAGCATTAGACAAAACAGATAGGACACACAGA
>NW_027529175.1:9053863-9054403 GCF_008692635.1 Crocuta crocuta
GGTGACAGAGGGAAAGTTTTGTTTTTTAATTCGTGAAGGCAGAAACTTGCCTGTCTTCAGGCTACGTGGAAGGAGCTAGTTGACGGGAAAAGGCTGAAGAATCAGGAGAAAGGGTGACAGATGGTGCAGGGACGGTTTCAGGTAGTAAAATTATCACCTTACCCTAAGAAGGGAAGGGAAAGGCAGGGAAGGGTCCGGGTGGTCCAGCTCAGGCCTGAGGTCTCTAAGTCGCCCACAAATGGCCATGAAAAGGTTCCTCTCCTCATGGACATTCTTGGTTTGAGGAGAATAAAGGCTGGCAAAGCTGTGTGCCTCCCTCCAGGCCCCGAGACGCCCAGCAGAGAAGCAGGGGTGGTGTGCTGAGGCCGCAGGCCGCCCGGCCTCCTCAGGACGCCAGGGTGGCAGAGGAAACGGGCGGCAGCGGCGGGCCGGGGATTTTGAAACGTGTGCGCGGTGGACGGACAGGGTGAGGGCACAGGTAAGAGCGCAGACCAAGGGGTAAGAGGAGGCGCGGGGAGAAAGTGGAGGCACAGGGCGGGG
>NW_027529175.1:9054626-9055175 GCF_008692635.1 Crocuta crocuta
AGACCCGGGGGAAGGGGTGAGCTGAGGTGGGTGAGCAAGCCTAAGGCAGAACGGAGGCCTAGAGCGGTGCGAAATCAAGGCAACGAGGGCAACGGCGGACTAAGGGCGTTAGGCGAGCAGAGCGAGTGGGGGAGCAGGGGGGGGACTGGGCTGGGGCTCACTCTGGGTGTGAAGGGCTTGAGGTCGCAGGGGCCCCGGGCACGGCAGAGCCCAGAGGTGTGCAGAGCTCCGGGGCCTGCAGTCTGGAGAGCCCGGTGGGGTCTGGGCTCCCCCTCGGATGAGAACGGTGAGACAAGAGGGGCGCTCGGGTCAGGGAGGCTGGGTGAGGGGCGCGTGCGCGCCGTGGGAGTCCGGGAGCGACGGGGGCGTGAGGCTGCGTGTGCACACGCCAGGGAACCGGAGCGTGTGGTGTGTAAGTACAGGTGCTCCAGGTGTGGCGGCGACGGGTGAGAGCGGCGGGTGGTGCGGGAAGTCCAGGGTGTGCGAAGTGCAGTGGGGTCCGGAGGAGGTGGGGGGTGAGGGCCCTGGGGTGAGGGGTGTGTGCGGGGT
>NW_027529175.1:9055276-9067584 GCF_008692635.1 Crocuta crocuta
GGTGGTGTGTGTGTGTGTGTGTGTGGCGCGAGGAGACACGTGAGGGGCGGGGTGTGCGGGTCTGTGACACCGGGATGGGGTGCAGAGGCGAGGTGGCTGAGGTCGCGATACGGAGTGAGGCTGCGGGCACAGCTGGGACGCCGCGGCCCGGGGTCAGGGCGCGCAGGGACGGTGTGGCTCACCTCCCGCACCGCCAGCGCTCGGGTCGGATCCGCCGTCCGCCTACGAGGCCTGGCACGAGGTCCCAGCTCCGAAAGGCACCCCGCCCCTTTCCGTTACCAGATCCGCCCTCATTGGCCAGTCTCCCGGAGCGGAAGGGGCGGGGCCGCAAGCACGTGCATGCGCCCACCTCTGGCCGGTCCCAAGTCTCGGCCTCCAGGTCTCATTGGCTGCTCTCCAGAGCGGAAGGGGCGGAGTCGTCCCTGGCTTGTCTCTCGCTTGGGGCTCTGGGTGGCAGGTGGGCGGGGTGCCCGGACCCAGGAGACTGGCCGAGGTCGCGGCAGGATAGACTTGCAGCGAAGGTCCGCTGGTGGTCCTGGTCATTGTGTTTCTCTGGGTGGCTCGTGAGTGCAAGGCCGTGCACTCAGGGCCCTGTCTGCCTGACCACTGTGCCCCGTGTCCCGGACAGCACTTGGCACAGCAGGTGCTAGTGAACATTTGTTCGGTTAGCTCCACGCCCAAGTATGTTCAGTCAGGACGAGTACAGTGCTGGGGACATTGCTGCATCTATCTTACAGAGCAGGAAACCAAAGAAGTACATGCAACTGGGAAGAGAGTGAGCCCTGGCTCCAGCCCAGGCCTGCCAGGCTTCACCGGCCTCCGAGCGGTAGAAGCACATATCCCCGTCAGGACAGGCAAGAGAACCGCTCAACGGCTAGAGGGGCTGCACGTTACGCTGCGGTCCAGAGGAGGCCAGAGAGATTGCTCATACCTCCACAGGCCAGTCTAAGCGGCTCGGTCTTTATTTAGAGGGGACCTGGGAAGGACGGGAGGCAGAGGAGTGACATGGTGAAGCGATCTCTCCGGCTGCGGGGGGGAGAGATGGAGCAGGCTGTTGCTGTGTGGGTGAATGATGTTGGAGATGTGAGTGGGGTGGAGGGTGGTGGTGGTCATGGGGGAGGGAAGTACCCAGAGTAAAAGGTAGACTTGACAGGGCTTGGTAATGTGGGAAGTGAGGAAGAAAGAAGGAATGGGTTGGTGGCTGGCTGGAGGGTGATCACTGGCTGAGATGGGGAACAGTGGGGGAGAAATCGATTTGGAAGGTTGTGAACTTCAGTTTTGAACACCTTGACTTTGGGATTCCAGATAAACCTGGGACCCACTGAATTTTCTTTCAGGGATTCTGACTCTTAGTGGACTGGTTGCAGAGTAAGAAACAGAGCTAGAACTGAGCCAGACCATTCTGGGCGCAGAGTGAGTATTTGCCCATCTACTAAGGCCATATCCCCTCCCCAAACTGTCAGGTTCCTGCCCCTTCTGAACCTGGTTCCCTCCCTGTCCCTTCCCACCTGTGAGCCACCGTACATACTTCTCTTCCTTCCACCTTTGCTTAGACTTCCCAGAGCTGATTCCTTTTATAGCATCTCAGAAAAACGCCCATCAGTAATAACTCTGATGGGTGCGGAAGACAGCTTCAGGAAAGCATAGGAGTTTATCAGGATGAGAAACAACACAGGATTTCAGGCAAAAGTTCCATCGAAGGCAAAGGCAAGGTTGTGAAAAAGCCTTCTTCTTTTAGGGAATGGAGAGTCTGGCTGGGGCTCAGGATTCTTGAGTAGGGGCAGAAGATCATTTGGGCTGGAATGTGAGGCCTTGGGTACCCTGCCTGGTGGATGAGGTGGGCTCTCTGAAGAACCCAGCAGAGCTCAGGCCAGGAAGGATGGGCTCTCAGTAAGCCCAGAGAGGTCAGTCTGCTCTTCCCATGCCCCTGTGCATCCCAAACCAGCTACCTATTCATCACGTGTTTTCTTTATACCCTTGTCATATAGTCAGACTGCATTTTCCAGCCTCCCTTGTGGTTATGAGCCCTGGCCAGTGGATACAGCCGGAAGTGCTCTGTATCATTACCAGGCTAGATCCATAAATATTTCCACGAGTGATCCTTTCTCTCTCTTCCCCATGTACCTGCTGGATGTTGGGGACCAAGGCAAATTGGGAGCTACTTAAGGAAGGCAGGGCTTCTGTCAGCCTGCCTTTGAATAATGGTGTGGAGCCAAGTTTCCATTTCAGCCCATGAACAGGAATTAAATTTCTTTCGAGTTAAACCATGAAGATGCCAGGATTTATCTGTTATGGCTGCTGTCCTTAACTAGTGCAGATCTGTAAACCCATGAGAGACAAGTAGTTTGTTCAGGTTTGTTGGGTTGTCACCAGAGGTTTATCTCTTGATTTAGCACTACGGTTTCTCCTCTTACTTATTTTAACCGAGAACAAATCAGACTTAAAAAACAACAACAACAACTTTGGATTTCAACATTAATTAAAGGCCAGCTTTTTGGAGACCCTGCTTACTGATTTCCCAGAGCTGGGTGAGCAGATGTGCCCAGACACCTACCAAAACCCAGACACTTTCCCAAGGTAGTGTTACACAGGCACCCAGAGTGGCAGAGAGGTCTGTGAAGATATTTTTAGAAGCCCAGAAAAGCTCTGATGTGGAACGTAGCATTTTGTGAGCTTAGATTTACTTTTATAAGCTTCTCACTGACACTCAAAGGAGGTTAGGAGCCTCTGCCCTGGAAATCCACTCATGTGCTCTTAGGGTTTTAATGATCTTCAAAGCTGTTATCAGGAGCCTACATCTCCTTAGCTTTCAATTTATATTTTGAAGAGTCTGGGACATTTTCACAAATACTTCCTATAGGCACATCAAACTCAACATTTAAAAATCTCATCTACTACCCCAATCACCCAAAGTAGAAAACGTGAATATCATTGATGGCTCCCTATCAGGTTTTTCAGACTTGCCTTTAACACCCTCAGTTTCCGGAGTCTCGCTTCTTTAGTGTAAGTCCTGCCATTTCCCCCAATCCCACCACCGCCAGCAGCAGTAATGACAGGCCCCCTTCCTGTCCTACTGCCCTCTACTTTGTTCTTTTTTTTTTTTTTAAGAAAAATTTTAAAGTTTATTTATTTAATTTTTTAATTTATTTGTTTTTGAGAGAGATTCAGAGCGAGCAGAGGAGGGGCAGAGAGAGAGGGAGAGAGAGAATCCCAAGCAGGATCTACACTGTCACATGGAGCCGATGTGGGGCTCAAACTCACAAACCATGAGATCATGACCTGAGCTGAAACCAAGAGTCAAACGCTTAACCGACCAAGCCAGCCAGGCACCCCTTTTTATTTATTGAAAGACAGAGCATGAGCAAGGGAGGGGCAGAGAGAGAGAGGGAGAGAGTCCCAAGCAGACTTCACACTGTCAGCACAGAGCCTGCCATGGGGCTCAAACCCGTGAACCATAAGATCATGATCTGAGCTGAAATCAAGAGTCAGGTGCTCAACTGACTCCATAGTCACATGCCCCCCCCCACGCCCACTCCGGATGGTTCTACTGTCATGTGGGCTGGCCAAAGTGATCCCATCAAAATATAGAGCAAGTTATATCACCCTCTGCTCCAACCTCAGTGGCCTCCCCCATCATTCAGGGAAACCAGAGTCTGGCACAGTCATCCTGTCCCCTTCTGCTTCCCCCCCGCCCCCAACTCCGTGCCAGCCAAGGCCCTCCAGTAGTGTTCCTGCACTGCGGCAAGCACCTTCCTCCTTGAAGCTTTGGCTCTTGCTGTCCACTCTGCCAGGTATCTGCTGCCCTTGCACACTCATTTCCTTCAGGTGTGGATCAAATGGCCCCGTTCCGGAAGGCCTGCCTGTGCAACCCTGTCTGAAATTGCCACCCACCCCTCCGCTGCTCCCTCCCCTTTCTTTTCTCCTTGGCACCTATTACCATCTGACTTACTATATAATTTACTCATTCTTCTTGGTTAATGCCTGCCTCCCCACTAGACTCTAAGCCCCAGAGGGAGGGACTGTTTTGGCCAGTTTTATTCACTGCTGTATCCCAGTGCCTAGCACACTGTAGCACTCAATAGGTACTTACTAAGTGAATTATTCCAAAAGCCTCCTGGTTCCCTGCCAGCCACTCCATCCCCTGGTCCATGCCTGTTTCACCTAATAGTGAATTCCACATAGGCCAGTGCCTTGTTTGCCACTGAATCCCCAGCACAGAGCTCAATAAACAGTGTTTCATGGGAGAAGGCCCAGGATTGTATCTAATTCATTTCTGGGTTCTTAGCCCCAGGCAGAGTGCTGAAATCCAGATTCATTCTAGCATGCAGCGATAGTAATTGCCTGCTTATACTTTCACAAAAATTATTTTTTGTTTACTTCTAATGTTAATTTAACTTAAAAGCCACGTGGAAGAGCACGTGTTGCTCCAGATTATACTGTGTGCCTCCCACAGACATGACTGCTTGGCACCTTGACCGTGGCCCTGAGGTTACAGCCCCTCCCTATGGCCAGGAGGAGGCCGAGGGCCTCCACAGGGCTGTGCAGGGGTGCAGAGGGCATGACCACTCATGGAGGAGGCAGGTGGGCCCCACTCTCTGGCTGACAAACAGAAGTGGCCCCAGGGACCGGGTGAAGGTTCTGAAGCATGAATTTATTCTAAGTGTGGACAGTGGTGACCTCAGGAGAGATACGCGTTTCAAAGTAGGTCAGACGCCTCGCAGTCTCCCAGCCCCAGCTCCCCATCCTCCTACTTCTCTGGCCTGAGCTTGGGCAAGGGAGGGCCTCAGTTCCCAGACTAAACAAAGGTACCTGGGAGCCAAGAGAGAATTACACAGCCTTATCTTTATTAGTATCTAGCAAGAAAAAGAAAATCAAAATCCCTTCCCTGCTCCAACCCCACCTCCACCACCTGGGCCCTCAGCAGGCAGCATCTATCTGCCTGGAAGGTGCCGGCTGCCAGAGCTGTCCCTGGAGCCTGGGCACCTGTGCACGGCCACCCCTTGTGCCTGTGAGCCGACCACAGGCCCCTTCCTCCACAACATGGGGACGAAAGGGCAGCTGGCATTTCTCCAGACCTCAGCTGTCAGCCTTGGGAACTTGGAAAAGATCAGCGATGTCCAGCAGAGCCTGGCGGATGTGGTTCCCGAAGCGCTGGGCATTCTGTGGGAGCAAGAGCTCAGACCAGCCTTCAGGTGAATTCCTGTCCCTCTGCCCCCACAGCCAAGGACACTCCCTCCCCTCCAGACAGGGCCCCAGGTGGCACCCCCTCCTCAGGCCTGTGCGGGAACAGGGGAGACTCACTGTCTCTGAGCTTGAGAACTTGCTGGAGATGTGGAAGAAGATGGTGTTCTCACCCGCGATCATGTAGGAAACTCCATAGCCATCATCTGCCACCTGAGAGCAGCACGAGGGTAAAGACGAAGTAAAGCAAACTCTGTAGATCTTAAAGCCGAGCTGAAGTCCTGCTTGCTCTCCCTACAATATCCCCAGGAAGGGGCCCCACCCAGATGCTGCGTTTTTCCTGAGGTCAGGGGCACCCCCAGGAAACAGTGTGAAAACCAAGGAGCTCTGCCCACTGCAGCTCCACAGCTACCAGGAATCCAGGCCCTTGTGTTTCTCTCAGGAGGCTCAATATCCCTGCTTCTCTCCAGGGTGGGGGGTGACAAACTAGCCCACCTGAATGTCTCAGAGGGAGGCCTGGGCTGGCTCCGGTAAGCACACACTTCAGAGGGGAAACCAGCCCAGGGTGTGGGGGTGCTGGGGAGTGTTCGCCTGGGTGGGCCCCAGGCACCTGGCTTCCAGGTTGATAGCTACTCATGCTGTTTCCATGCAGGGCAAGCCCGGGCCTGTGCTCCCACCTCTGGTCTGACTTCAAGACTCTGCACCCTCCACTGAAACCCCTGGGGTCCGGTCCTGCTCATCTGTCCCCTTCCAAAGGCACTTACGGGGCCAAAGCCACCACCGGCGCCCAAGTGATTTGGGTACTGCTCTGGGTCAAACATGCGGATCTGGAACTGGGCGATCTGGCTGGTGGAGAGGCGCCAGGGTTCCGAGAGCACCTGCACGAGGGGCAGTAGTGAGACGCCATGCGCCGGGGAGCGCCAGGCACCGAGCACGCACCTGCTGACAGTGAGTGACCGCTGCCCCTCGCCCGCCCCGCCAGTCTGTTCTCACCGTGTCAGCATCTGCACAAAACCCTCAAGGCCCATGTGACCGAACTGTCCCCCAGGCCTCCTCTCCTACCAGCCTGGCCCTCTCTTGGCTCTGCCCCCTCCCCTCCCGCTGTTCCTTGCCCAGCCACACCCCTGCCTCAGCCTCTGGGCACTGAAGTTCCTCCACCTGGACACACTGCCCTCCCTGATACTGCAGCCTCTGTGCTTTCCTCACAAGGGCTGTCACCACCTGACGTTCTAATGAGAACGCGAGCTCCGTGAGGGGAGGTGCCCACTCAGAGCCAGGACCACAGGCCTGGATGGGATGTAAGGTGGGAAAGCTGGTCCCAGCCCTTGAAGGCAACTTCTGGGGAGCTGGTTAGACAGAAAACAGGCCACGCCCCCTCAGGAAGGGGATGGGGACAGAGGACACACCCATCAACAATGCTGACCTCAGCCAGGAAAGGGGAGCTGACCCCCAGGTACTTGGAGACCACGTAAAGGCAGAAGAGGTGCCTGTCTATCCCAGCCCCCGTCATGGCCAGGCGGTACATATTCTGGTGTTTCTTAGAAGCTTTCCGGAAGAGATCTTGGAGGTCTGCTTTCTGGGGAGCAGAAGTGGAGCAGTGAAGAGTCACTCCTGACTCCCAAGGTGGGCAGAAGGTGGAGGGGTCACCTCACAGTGTGGCTCACCATGTGGGACCCCTCCACCATAGCCTGAACAAAGGCTGTGGACTCGCTGGTACAGGAACGTACGGTCTCGGTCCGTCCCTCTCGGAACATTCTAGTCATAGAGGCTTCATAGGTCAGGCAGAACTTGCCCCTGTCCTGAGGAGCAGAGAGGAGTGAGTCTGGCAGGTGAGGCTGGTGCCACCCTGCCCCCTTAGCAGCCCTGAGTCTCCTACCCGGAAATGGGCCAGCTGCAGGGCAATCTGCACAAAGGCGTCAGGGCTGGTCCGACACTTCTTGATGAGGCCTTTGCCAAACGGCAAGAACTGGAAGCAGTACAGCTCCACGTCGTCTGCCAGTGCTGTGGCCACCTGGTAGGAGCTCTCGATGACTGCCTGGCACTGCCAAGACATGGAAGGGTCAGCTGGGGGCAGAGCTCTCCAAGCAGGACTCCAGGATCACATCTGGGAGGCCTGAAGTTTAGGTAATAGATGAGAAGCGGGGCTGGGAGGGTCTCGGTATACCTTCCCGTCTTCAGACACAAAGGACCCCTTGGGGGGCAGCAGCCACCAGAGGCCAGGCGGGGTTTGTGGGAAGAGGGAGGCGCTAACAGGCGCTCCGTGGACGACTCTCACACCTCACGTCTTTCTCTAGCCACCCAATGGACTCTGAAAAGTTCCTGTCCCTCCCCCCCGAGGGCATCCCAGGTACTTGTCACTCTCACAAGCCCGTCCCTGTCCCTTCCCGGCCTGCACACCTGCTCAGGAATGTCCCACTGCAGCCGCTGGGGAGCTGCAAGCATGGGGTTGGGCTTGCCCAGGCAGTGCCCAGTCTCCGTGTAGCCCAGGTGGAAGGTTTCGGTGCCCAGGACAAACTGCAGGGAGGAGGGCAGGCTGAGAGACCACCCACACGCACCGCACCCAGCCTGCCCCACGGGATCCCTGTCAGGGCCCGTTACCTCCCAGAGGTGCCCTATGATAGGGGCATCTGCCCACGCGTGTTCTGTGTTGAGGCCCAGCTGGCCATTCTTAAAGGCGATGACAGTGAAAGACTTGTCAAACCACCTGCAGCAAAGGAGGCAGGAGACGTGGGGGGGGGGCTGAGGGGGGCGTGGAGGCGGGGGCGGGGCCGGGNTAGCAGTTGCCATGCAGCAGGGCCTTGCCATAGAGGCTGAGGCTGGCCTCATCTTCGGGGTCGTAGTGGTGAGACTCCTCGTCCAGGGCCACAAAGAAAGCTGCGCGCTCGATGGCGTCTAGAGCAGCCTTGTTCTTGCCGGAGCTGAAGAAAGCCTGGCGTACCTGTGCCCACTCCACTCTGGGGGCATAAGGGCAGGGTGAGTGCTGGGGTCACTGCGAGTGGCAGAGAAAGGCACCTCCCAAGAGCGGGCAGGGCCCAGAGCTAAGGGTACCAGACTGTCCTGGAAGGTGTCCCTGTCCTCCACACACTCCCACTGGGCCACCACCCAGCTGGATGTGGCTGGAGAGGCAGCGGGTTACAGCCACTGACCAGCAGTGCCCCTCGCCGCAGAGGGACCTGGTTTGGACAGAAGATGCCGTGCCAGCACACCCCTCCCTCAGTCATGTCTCCGGCCCGAAGTTCCAGGGTGGCACTTGGGGCCGAGCTCCTCCCCTCGTGGGGCCCTGATACCTTCCCCCCGCAGTGAGGGCGGCCAGCTTCTCCTCCCCAGGCTGAGGTGGGGAGGGGTCATCCAGGATCCTCTGGAACTGCATCTCCAGGTCGCAAGGCTTGAGCAGGTGGGAGCCCTGGTAAAGCCACACCTTGAAGAAGCGGCCCTTGTGGTAGACGGCCACGTGCCTACTGTCGGAGAGGTGCTGCAGCAGGTCTGCGACAGAAGACGGCAGGAGGGCTGAGGCAGTGCAGCAGCGTGCACCTCGCTCCCACTCCACGCTGCTCCGCAGGCCTCCAGCGGGCTTGCCTTCCCCAGCGGCTGGGGCTGCCTGCACTGAGCCAGGCCCTGTGCTGGCTGCTTCCACGTCTCTTATTTAAGGCCAACATCCTGTGAAGCACGTTACAAGGCAGGAAGCCAAGGCTCTAGGAAGTCGCACACACTGGCCCAGGGTCTGCGAACAGCCTCTGGTCCCACAGGCTCCATAAAGGGCTCACGGTAAGCTCCACCCCTCGCTGCTCCGTTGTCAGACTACCTTCCCCTGGCATGTGAAGCCCCGGACACGAGGGACTCTGTTCCAGGCCCGCAGGGTCCCAGCACTAGCATCGTGCCTGTGAATAGTAGGGTCACAATTACGTGACCCTGAGACACCCAGGATGCTTGGTGATGGACGAGCAGGTGGTAGGGTGCCTCGCCGTGGCAGGTGCAGAGCTGGGGCAGGAGTGGACTCCGTCTGGAGGGACCTACCACGGGCACCCGGCTGTGGCCTGTACCTGTCTCCTTGCCTGGGATCCGAGTGGTGTTGAACATCCTCTCCATCTGGTAGGAGCACATGGGCACGATGCCCAGTGCCATGACCTGGGAAAAAGGCCCAGCATGTCTCAGACTCGGGCTCCCTTTCCCTGTTGTGCCCTCAACCCAACACAACTCACAGGCTTGATCTCTTCACGGTCCAGTTTACGGCGATACATGATCATAGCGTGGACGATGTTTCCCAGGCGGGCTGCCTGTATGTCTGTGTTCTTGATGAGCACGAAGTCCTACAGAGAGAGGACAGAGCTTGCAGGCGGTGGGACAGATGTGCACAGCTCACCTGGGTCTCCCTGCCTAAGGACCTGCCTTTCCCCAGTCCAGCCTGCACCTTCGGTCAGGGTGTACTGCCAGAGATGAAATGCATAACTGATCGCGTAACCCCTCCACCCAGCCTGAATCTTTTGAACTGCTTTTCCATAATCTATTTTTGTTTGTATTTTGTTTATTTTGTATTGAGAAAGAGGTTCCCACCACTAAAAAACAGTTTAAAACCTCCGATGTGGACAAACTGTATATAAGCTGTGGGAAGGACCGCCTTGTGGAGGAGGGGAATTCAGCAAAGGATTCACAGTGTGTTTTGGACAGTGGGAGAGGAGAGAGGCCGCTGTGTGGACCTGTGGCTGGGCAGTGGGGGGACCCTGGTGGCTGCACACAAGCATGTGCCAGGAGCGGGAAGGCTGGTCATGGGAGGGTTAGGGGCCAGCAGTGACCTCCTGAGCTCTCAGAGAAGCAGCTGTGGGTCCACAGTGACACGAAAGGGGGGCATGATGAAGGGAATTCCCTGGGGATGGTGTTAGGAAAGCTGGGAACACATGGCTGGGAGGCCAGCAAGAGAGCCAAGGCAGGAAGTGACAGAACCTGGGGACTCTGAGACTGACGGTGTCAGGCTGTGTGGCTACTGAATTCCCTAGATCCTCAGTATCTCTGCGGCCTGAAGCTGCTTCCTGCCTGCTCCTCCAGGACCTCCCCCATCTCCCCTGTTCCCGGGTCCTCTCGCACCATGACATAGTAGTTGCTGTTCACCACGAGGGGGGCCCTGCTGCGCAGATACACGTATTCTTCCCACCAGTCACTCACCTGCAGGAGGGAGGGAGCAGTGAGGGCTGGGGCAGAGGGCAGGGGACAGATTCCCCCTGACACAGGCAGAGGTGAAGGTAAGCCCAGGAGGGGACTCACATAGTTAGTTGCCCACCATGACTTGAGGACCAGGTACTTCTGCAGCCTGGGGGCAGTCTTGTCCTGGAATTCCTTGGCCAGTGTCTCCATTCGATAATATTCCTCATCATCCAACAAGGGCCGCACAGACTCCAGGTACTGTCCAGCCAAGTTATTGTCAGCGTGGGGGCCAAATAGCAACAACTGCCTCTGTCCTGACCCTCTTCCAACCCAGCCCCATTGCTCTGGATGGCTCCTTGCAGAGGACAGTCCCTTATTTTGGAGGAGTCCTCTGGGTCCAGCCTAGCCTGCACATTGGGATGTCTGACTCAGGCCCTTACCCGCTGAACTGTGGCTGGCACACTGGGCACAGGAAGCTTGGGGAGGGACGTCTGGAAGCTGTAGAGCATGGGCCGCTGGCTGGACAGAAGGCGGACACAGACCTGGGTGTACAGGGCAGAGAATGTTTCTGGTGAGAACCAGGGGAAATAATGGAAACAAACTAGCCAACACTCGGGGACTTGGTCCCCAGACCTTCGGAACCGAGACAAACTGATGCACCAGGCACCCGTGCCCTCCCTGCCTCTCCCCTCCAGGTCAGAACCCCAAATGAGGCCCCCAGGGTCTCAAACCAGATGTGTGAACCCCTCCGCTGGCTTCTGCTCACAGCCCAGACTTTAGTGAAGTGGCTGGTCTGGCCGTGCATCTCAAACATCCAGCCGTGGTAGGAAAGAAGCAGTTTCAGGGTTTGGCGGAAGAGGAAGATGCCCATCATCCAGACCCCCGTGGAGAAGATAGCCATGCTGAGAAGTGCCCGGGTCTGTGGGGTCCGGTAGGGGCCACATCTGTCAGAAAAGGGAGAGGGCTGCAGGGGCTCCAATTGAGGCCAGCCTTGGGGAAATTCTGACTCTGCAGTTTTGATGGTTGAGAACCATCCTGGGGGAGGTGCTGAAGAAGAACATTCTTGGGCACACTTGTGTCTAAATTCATAACATACAAACTTATGAATGTGGGATTCTGGTGATGGTGGCCCCCAGGGAGGGCTGCCCCTAGGACCTCCAAAGGCTATTATCTTGCACCTGCCCAGCTCAGGAACCCTGGCCTTGGAGCCTGCCCAGCCCTCTCTCGTAGCCCGGCTTCTCACCCCTCAGGGAGGCATCTCTGGATACAGCAGATGAGCCCCATGGAGATGTCCACTTTGCAGTAGGAAGAACCCATGGTTGCCATGACGACGACCAGCCAGCTGGTGGGGCTGCCAGGGTACACACCCCTAAGGATCCCATTCTGCGGGGCAGAAACAGGCACAGCAGGAATGACGGCGGTGAGCGGGGCACCTGTGGGGTCCTGATCTTTGCCTGGGAGGCTTTCTCCCTCCCTCATCTGCTGTGTTCTTGTTCCCCCTACGTGTCTGGTCTTCTCCTCCTCCACACTCCCCCACCTGCAGCATGTATTATTCACTGTGTCCCTCTGCTACTCCGTGTACGCCCATCTCCCCCACCACACCTTGAGCACCCCTCCGGCTTCTGCACTGCTAGAGCCTGTCACCCGGCAGCACTGCCAGCCCGGGTGGGAGTGGAGGATCTGAACAATGGGGCAGCAGCTGACATCTGGCCTCTGCCTCCGGGAAGACTCTATTCTGTACCTGCTGGAAGAAGCCAGAACCACCTGCGCCCACCTTGATGCGAATCAGGCGTTTCTTCCAGGAGTTGATCCCAGACAGGTAGATGTGTTTTAGGGCCTCCCGACTGAGCCGGAAGTCGACCCCCTCTGGGGTCACCGTGAACTGGAAGGCCACAGCCTGGTGCGCTTCCGCCATCCTGGAAGTTGGCCGTCACCTGGGAGGGGGCAGGAGGGTGCGCGGGCGGGCTCAGGCTGGCCCCGCCCCGGCCGCC
>NW_027529175.1:9067622-9069140 GCF_008692635.1 Crocuta crocuta
CGCGCAGCGCTAGCGCGCCCTCCCGCTTCGGGCTGGGCCCCGCAGCCTGACCAACGGCCGCCGAACCCTCGCGCCCGCGTTCTGGGCAGGCTCCGCCGCGGTGGTGCAGGGGTCGAGCAGTGAGATCTGCAGGAGCCCCAGGACAGTGAATGGCTGCCTCGGGGTGGGGGCGGGACGCAGAATCGGTCTGGAGCAAGGCTGGGTCTGGGCATTCCCAGCCCCCCGACTGTGAGGGACCCCGGCGCCGTCTTCTGTGAACCGGACCGGTGGCCCGGTATTGACCCCCGACTCCACTCACGGGTTGGGTTCGCTCCTGTCGGCGTATGGGGCCAGTCGCTCTGGCCCGTGTCCCCACGTCCTTCAGGCTTGGCCATCCCCGCCCCGCCCTCGCCGGGAACCTGACACCCACTCCCAAATTTGGGGTGGGAAAACAGATGTGGGGCGGCAACCAGAATCCCCTTCCCTCTGTGGTGGCAATCAGGAGTGGGGGCGGTCTCGGTTTCTGCAAGCTGAGATTGCTCAGAGGTCTGGGAACCTTGGGGGGGCGGGGGCTAAAGGGTCTCACGTGAGGATGGTAGCATTAGAGCTAAAAATAGCTGAATGTAGGGAAAAGGTCATCCATGTGTCAGCTCTGCTGCCTGTGCCCTGATCTCCAGTGCTCAGGGTTGGGCAGCCCCACCCCAGGGCCCTCTTTCTCCCCCCATTACCCCCCAGACCCCCACCCCAGTCCCTCTCATGTGCATCACTTCTAAGCTGCAACCAGGGAGAGGGAGGGCCGGGGGCTCCAATGGGCAGAGTGGTCCCTTAACTACTCTCAAGCCCAGAGCACCAAATAGCCATGCTTTTCAGAAGGGGAAAATGAGGTTCGGAGCCCTGGTGACTTTGTCACCCTGTGTGCATTCCTTGGTTGGTACTTTCTGCTGCAGAGCTAGGACAGGGTGCGAAGGAAGAGGCTTGTTTATTGTCTTAAGGTGCACAGCCGAGGGGTTCCCTCCCACCATCTCTGGGCTGTGAGGAGAGGTCAGCCTCCTCAACCCATCTCACTCCAGGGCTCAGCCCAGTTCCCAGAGTCCCCCGCTCTTTGCTCCTCCCTCCAAGGTCCTGCCCCGGAGGCTTCAGGAGAAATCCACACAGTTGGGGGCTGTGAAGACTCAGGATGAGGGGTGGAGGCTGCTCAGCTGTCCCTTCTGCTGGAAGTAGAACTGGAACCGAGACTGGGCGTACTCCTGCGGGGGAAACCCACCCCACAGACCCATGAGAAGGCTTGGGACTAGCACAACCCGCCCCCACCAGGTCTGCCCACAGGCTTCCTGGAGAGCATGAGGCCTCTGNTGGACATAGATGCCTGGAGGATAGACCAGAGACCCCAAAAGAAATGGGATGCCAGAGCATACCTAAGGGGGGGCAGGAGAAACAGGCGTTCAGAGCATACTTGGTATTACCTGGATTCCATCCCTGTGGTTGGTCAAGCCCCAGAACCCCTTCTCCTAACCCCAACCCTGTCCTGACTCTTACTCC
>NW_027529175.1:9069178-9071575 GCF_008692635.1 Crocuta crocuta
CCCTCCCCAAGTTTCCTCACCGATTAGCCTCTACCAGCAAATCTTCTTCCAGTTTCCTCTGCTCCTCTTGGGAGATGGTCTCACCTTTCTTGACCTCTGCCAGGTAATGGCGAATAAAATGGAGCTGAGATCAACAGACAAGAGTTAGGAAATGAGACTGGAGTATTTCCCGGTGAACGTCTTTTTTCACTATTCTTTTCAAAATAAAATTTTTTTAAAATGTTTATTTCTGAGAAAGAAACAGCATGAGCAGGGGAGGGTCAGAGAGAGAGGGAGACACAGAATCTGAAACAGGCTCCAGGCTCTGAGCTGTCAGCACAGAGCCCGACGCAGGGCGCAAACCCACAAACCATGATATCATGATCTGAGCTGAAGTCGGACACTTAACCGCCTGAGCCCCCCAGGCGCCCTTTTGCTATTCTTTTCAGACATCACCTTCCTCCCTCCTCCTAGGCCAGGCCCCGCTCCCCAGCTCCCGGTCCACATACCTGCTGCCCCCGGGTTGGGTAGTCTGCAGGCTGCGCTTTGTAGAAAGGCCACTCGTCGTGAGTATAATCATAAACCCATTCACAAAAATGGTTCCCAATGTCAAAGCCCCTGGGGGAATAAGGTAGACACTCAGTCCCTAAATACCCTGGGTGGCTGGGATGTAGAGAGGAAGGCCTAGTCTGTTTTCCAGGGTGGTGTGGAAGCAGCCCCACAGAGACCTTTTTTTTTTAAATTTTATTTTATGTTTTTATTTCTGAGAGAGAGAGAGAGAGAGACAGTGTGAGCAGGGGAGGGTCAGAGAGAAAGCAAGATACAGAACGTGAAGCAGGCTCCAGGCTCTGAGCTAGCTGTCAGCACAGAGCCCAACGCGGGGCTCAAACCACCAACCGTGAGATCACGACCTGAGCCGAAGCCAGATGCTTAATGGACTGAGCCCCCCAGGCGCCCCAGAGACCATTCTCTTAACCCTCACCTGTAGTTGTAACTACTGTATTCAAAGTCGACCAGCATCAGTCTGTCGGTGTTTTCTGGCTCTGAGAGCAACAAGATGTTCCCTGGGAGAAGGGGGTGCAGTTCTGGTCACTCCAGGGTCCTGTGGCCCCCCTTGCCTTAGGTTAGGAGACTCAAGATGCTTTCTCCTACCTTCCTGGATGTCATTGTGACAGAAGACCACTGGTGATGGGGTAGAGTCTAGCAATTTCCTGCAGGGGAACAGGGGCAGTAGGAGTGACTAGAAGAGTGTGTCACGCTCATGGGCCAGGCCCTGACCCAGCCCTTAGTAAATCCTGGGAAAGACCCCATTAGGCGCCTGGCACTGCCTCCTGCGCTCTTCTGTTCTCCCGCCCTGCCACCCCTCACCTCAGGTTGCCCATCTCATCCTTCAGGCTGTACATCTCCAGCAGGTTCATCTGGGGGAGGCCGGTGTAGGGCAGGTCCTGGATCTGCTTTAGGTACCTGAAGCCCAAAGAACAAGATACGCTCGCCGTGTTATCCCTCCCTCCCTCTCCTCCAACCCACCCCTGTCCTGTCACCGCATGATTTGTTTGATGCATTTTTCTGACAGACTTGTCTGCCTTATTTGGAAGCCTGTTCTGGGGGAGACCATGCTAGACACTGTGACCGTGATCCACTCAGCTGGAGGACACATTCAGTTGCTGCCCCGGGTAGTACCTGCCAGCAGTAGGGTTCAGCGCAGGTGTGCAGGAGCCCCGAGGAGCCTCCCGACTCACCGTTCCATGGTCCCAAACAGCCAGCGGGGCTCCTTAGTGAACGGCATCTCCATGCCATGGAACCGTGCCATCTTCGTGGCGATTTCTGCTGACAACACCGGCTCTCGAAGCTCACACGTTTTCAGTGGCCGGCTCTGCACCCAGGAACCTATCAGGGTGGTGACAGGGCTGGGGCAGGAGGGGGAAGGGGNATGCAGTGGAAAAGGGGGGCAGGGGCTGGGGGGAAGGAGGTGCCTCGGGGAGGTCAGGGCCGGGCTGGGCTCATACTGGGATGTACTGTTCCAGCCGGCCCTCTGGAAAGACTCCATAGAGCTGGGGCCCCAGCGACCGCTCCGCCAGGATGGCGAACATCACACTTTCGAGGACCAAGGAATCCACGCCCTGAAGGAAGATGGACAGCACTGGGGGCACCGCTTCACTTCTCGCTCTGGAGCCCACAGACTCCAGAGCCCGGCCTTGATGGGGTAATTTGCAAGCTGCTCAGCCCTCGCCACGCTTGCCGGGAGGTCCTACACCCACTGGCCGCTGCGGCTCTCGTTCCCTCCTCACCTGCAGGATGGCCCCGTACAGCCGCAGCAGCACCTCGCGGGGCTCCTTGCCGACGCTGGGCAGGTGGTCCGGCAGCGAACAGCGGAAGAGCAGGTTACTGAGGCCTCCGCTGCAGACCCACACCCGGGTG
>NW_027529175.1:9071625-9072139 GCF_008692635.1 Crocuta crocuta
CAGGCCGGCCCCGCCCCCGGCCCCGCCCCGCGCGCGAGGGGTCGCAGAAAGGCCGAGTCCTAGGGGTCCGAGCTCGACCCCTGACCTCCCACCTCACAGGGTCAACCCTCAGCTGTTCGGGCTGCACTCGGCGCCAGGCCCCGCCCAAGTACTCCCGGCAGCACTGGTAGGCTCGGCGNCTGCAGCAAGCCGTCCTTGGCTAGGCGGCCGTCAGCAGCCCCGCCTCCGACCACAGCTGTCCCCTCCGCAGCCATGGCGCGCCTGGGCCAAGCCCAAAGTCCAGTCGCGCTCAGCCCCCTTCGGGCAGACTCGGCTCCTTCCGGCTGCGCTCGGGTCCGCTTCCGGCCAGCCTGCTCTTCTCCGGTCATACTCGGGTCTTTCCGGCTCTTTTCGGCTCTTTGCGGCGGCGCTCGGCTCTCTCCGTGACCCTGATCGGGTACCCATTCGGAAGGCCGAATTCTGCGTGCTCAGGGCGTGTCCCGCCCTTGCTCAGGGAGAAGACAAATGACCTCTC
>NW_027529175.1:9072163-9085796 GCF_008692635.1 Crocuta crocuta
TCCGGTTCTGAGTGGGTCCCACCTGGGTTTAAACTCCGTTTAAATCTGAGCCAGTTCTGAGACCTGGAGCCCACTGGTTGAAAGGCAGACTTGGTCCTTCAAGGAAGGATCCCGTGATGCCACCGCAAGCATATGAAAAAAAATCCTCTAATCCTTCCCCAAAGGGACCTAGAGCCGCTTAACAAATAATTTACTTTGGAAAAGGGACTATCCGGGAACAAAGACACAGGATTAAGAACCCAGGGGTTGGGATATCTCTCACCATCATGCTCAGGGACCCGTTTGTAGGATTTGCACATTCTGTCTCTGCAACATCAAACTCTGCTGGATTTGGCCCCTGGTTCCCAGGTAGGGAGGACTTCCATAAGGGGGCTCCACTGGCTCCATCCCAGGGAGGGAACACTTCCACACCGAGCCTCTGAAAGTTCTACAGGATCATTCTTTTGTGAACCAGCAGGCAAAGAAGGAGGGGATAATTGATCCTGACAATTACGAGGAGATAGGGTTACTGCTACTTAGAGGGCCTTCGAAGTTTGTCTGGTACTTTGAGGATTTATTTTGAGGGTCTGTTTTGTTGTTTCCATGCCAAGTGATAACAGTGAAAAGGCATTTTCAGCAGCCTCAGCCTGCCAAGGGCAAGGGAGTCAAGGGCTCAGAACCCCCAGGAATGAAAGTCTGGGTAACTTCATCAAATGCTGGCTGAGGGTGAGGGAAGTCTAGAATAGGCAGAGAAGGGAGATAATAATGAGTATCAGTTATAGCCTCGGGAGCAGCTGCAATAGTATGGACTATTTTTGTTCTATTAAGTCTCCTGTAGAGGTTGTGACCAGCCTTCCCTTCGAAGAATCATGACAAATTGGACTCGATGTGGCATTCAAGTAGATCTGAGGGCTGTCAGAGCTGGTGTCTTGACTAATGCCCTTGGCACACCTTTAATTACAGTGAGTGTACAGAACTGCTGCCCTGGCACCTGCTGTATATCTACACTTTCTGCCCCAGCCCTTCACTGACACCACAGGGGCCCACGTGACCTGCTTAGCAGCACAGCCCAGGTCTCTAGAGGCAACCCTAGGGCCTGGGGACAGGAGGCAGTGGGTGAATAATTGGAGAATCCAAGGAGACATTCTGTACACTTCTCAGGAGGTTCTGGTGAAGTCAAGGTTGTTACCCAGAGTGGTGAACTCAGGAACACTATGGTTTGATTCTTCCTTTCCTGTCTTGTTCACCCCCTCCCTCACTTCTGTTTCATGGGATCACTTTCTGAGCAAAACACTTATACCCAAGTCTTTGTCTTAGGCTCCGCTTTCAGACGTACCCAAAGACACACAATAAAAGAACAAAGATTTTTGCCAATTTATATAAAAAAAAAATACTGGAGAATATGTGTGGGAATGGATTACAATGATACAAAGCCAAGGACAAATTGTAGATTAGTTCAAATTTATTGACATGAGTGTACTTACTCCAAACAGATTCTAGATTCAGTGTTTTGGCTAAAGCCCTGGGATAAGCACTAACTGTGCTTAGTTGGCTGAATGGAGCCTGGACTCGGCAGTCTGCACTGTGCGAAGGTGAGAATGTGCTGGGGCGGATTTGTCCTGTATCTAACGGCCGTCGGTCTTCTGTCTCTGTTCGTTAATCCATTATGTTGATTTAAAAATGTGTTAGATAGATTATGTCATGAATTTCAAGATGGTGAGGGGCTGTAAAATATTTGACATGTGTTGGATCTGTTACGTCTGTGAACTCTAACTGGTCTCATCTTGTGCCCGTGACTCAATTGGCATCCATATGCTTGGTTTGAATAGCAGCTGGCCTCAGCTTAATATTCTTGGGTCACTGTTAGTTTCCTCTTGCCACTGTAACAAATTACCACAACCTTGGTGACTTAAAACAACAGAAATGTACTCTCTCACAGTCCTGGAGGTCAGAAGTTTGAAATCAGGGTCACTGGGCTGAGATCAAGATGGTAGCAGGGCTGCTCTGAGGGAGGGTCCATTCTTTGCCTCTGTGGCCTCTGGTGGCTGCGAGTGCTCCTCACACGTGGCCGTCCCACTCCAGGCTCTGCCTCCAGGGTCAACTTTGCTTCCTCCTTTTCTGACTATGTGGTCTCCTTCTGCTTCTCTTATAAGGAAACTTATGATCACATTAGGGCCAACTTGGGAAATCCAGGATCATCTCCTCATCTCAGAGTCTTTAATTTGCTCTCTTCTGTGAAGGTGCTTTTTCCAAATAAGGTCACATTGACAGGTTCTGGGTTAGGATGTGGATGTCCATTGGACACGGTTTTTCTCCCTGTCTGAAAACCAGGGATTCTAAAATTATAGAGGAACAGGAGAATAGATATTGGGGAACAATTCGCAGTTTCTGCCGCAGTGCACTCTTTTGGCCATTCTTGTTATCTGTGCACTCTCCTATGTCTGGAACAAGCTCACTTTATTCCTGAGGGAGACCATTTGTAAAAGTTCCAACAGTTGCAGCATCCAGCTCACAGTTTAGGTTCTCCAAGTTACGTGCAGCTTGTTCAAAAGGGTCTGATGTAGATCTTTGTGGTCCAGTGATTTAAAAATGCAATGATATGTTATTTGTCCTCCCAACATAATCAATATACAATAGTTTATAAATTAAGTGATTTATAAACTGAAAAATATTTGTGTCCCAAATATGCAATGAAAAAGTAATAATAGGATAAAACAATAAAACCTCTGTTTTGAAAAGGCAACATGGGAAACATATAGCAGTCTATTGTCTATGGCAATTTCCCAGTCCTATTAAGCATAAATAATGAAGACCCTTACCCTGGGAGGAGAGAAAGTTCCTTGTTGTGACAGCCCCTGGCTCTGTCCTTTGGGATGTTCTTCCTCGTTTTGTTATGCTTCTTTTTCACATCTGGGGAGGGCACTGAAGAGTATACTCTTGTATACTACACAGCAGGCTACTTGTGTAGAATAACTTGGGGGAGGGACCCTACTGTAGATTTCTGGAACTCTTTCTCTGAGTTGATTCTCTCTCTCTCTCTCTCCCTCTCTCTCTCTCTCTCTTTCTTATCTGAAAATTCCAAATACCTTGGCTTCTGCAAGCTCTGACTGTGTCTTCTAAACTCATCAGGACTGCCACACTATGATTAGACCCTCCTTCGTGCAGCCTGGAAGTTCCTCCATATGGAAAAATGAGGGCAATCGTAGGCTTTATGCCATTGATTCCCTTTATCTTAGGGAACACAGTCATGTGCTATCCTTTGTCCAATGTCTGAAAATAGTTGCTCCCTATGTTTTGTTCAATTTTCTGGGGTTTCCTACCTACCCCCTTTGGCAGGAAGACAAGCCTGATAGTTATTCCACGATGGCTGGACACCATTTAAAAAATAATAAATATTTCTTTTTAAAAATCATAAATAATTGTTGACTGTTATAAAATCCACATCTATTGAGATTCTCATGCCAATTTCCTCTTAGTCTATGAATGTATTGGATTACCATTGGTAGTGAAAGTGAGATATTGAGCCATCCTTGGATTTCTGGGTTAAACCTCATGTGATCAGAATACATTTGCAAATATAAACTGTTGAGTTTCATTATCTAGTATTTTGTTGGGATATTGTATATATGCTTAGAAGTGAAATAGATGTATAATCCATTAATTATCTTGAGCTAGTCTTACATGTTGTAGTTTCTTTTCATAAAATGAATGCAGATGTACTATGGCAAGCTAGATTCCTAAATAGAACTTCCTAATGAAAATGTTTTGAGGCTTTTTTTTTTTTTTTTTTGAGATAGAGAAACAGAGAGCACGTGAAAACAGGAGAGGGGCAGAAGGAGAGGAAGAGAGAGAATCTTAAGCAGGTTCCATGCCCAGCATGGAGCCCAATGTGGGGCTCAATCTCATGGCCTGAGCTGAAATCAAGAGTCAGAACTTAACTATCTGAGCCACCCAGGTGCCCCATAAAATGAATGATAAACCAAAAAATAACAAGTGTTGGCAAGGATGTGGAGAAAAAGAAATCTTCATGTATTGTTTGTGAGAATGCAAACTGGTACAGCCTACAGTATGTAGGCTCCTCAAAAAAATAAAGATAGAAATACCTTATGATCCACTAATTAATGCTGAGTATTTACCCAAAGAAAACAAAAACACCAATTCAAAAAGATATATGCACCTATATGTTTATTGCAGCATTATTTAGAATAGCCAAGATATGGAAGCAGCCAATGTCCAATGCTAGATGAATGGATAACAAAGAAGTGATATATACACATATATTTTATACACATATACATGTAAAATATATTAAATACATATGCATACACATATAATGGATTATTACTCAGCAATAAAAAAGAATGAGATCTGCCATTTGTGACAACATGGATGGCCCTAGAGGGTATTATTCTAAGTGAAATAAATCAGAGACACATACCATATGATTTCATTTATATGTGGAATCTAAAAATTAAATAAACAAAAAACAAACAGATCCATAAGTACAGAGAACAAACTGATGGGTGAAGGGGAGTGAGAGAAACAGGGAATAAAAGGTACAGCATAGGGAATACAGCCAGTGGCATTGTAACAGCATTCTGTGACGACAGATGGTGAGCACAGCACAATGCACAGACTAGTCCAGTCTCTGTGTTGTACACCTGAAACTAATGTAACATTATACGTCAACTACTTCAATAAAAGAATGTAGGACAAATTCTTTTCTTAAAAAGTGTTTTAAAAAATCATTGATGATCTAGTAAGAAAATAAGGAACTAAGTAAGATGGGAGGCCAGAGGGGCAGTGGAGCACGACATGCTGCCTTTGATCAGAAGCATTTGGTGAGCAGAGAGAACTTGGATTTGGGGTTTTTTAGTATATGCTATAAATAAGTAGTTAAATAGTATCCTCCTCCCAATGCATACCCACCCAGAAAATCAGAATGTGACTTTATTGGGGCACCTTGCTGGCTCAGTCAGTAGAGTATGCAACTCTTGATATTAAGGTCATGAGTTCAAGCTTCCTCCTTGGGCATGGAGCCTACAAAAAAAAAAAAAAAAAAAAAAACCATTNAAAAAAAAAAAAAAAAAAAAAGTACCCTTATTTAGAAATAGTGTCTCTGCAGATAAAATTAGTTAAAATATAGTCACATTGGATTAGGGTGGGTCCTAATCTGATTACTGGTATCCTTATAATAAGAGGGAAATTTGGGTGCCTGGGTGGCTCAGTCATTAAGCATCTGACCTCGGCTCAGGTCATGATCTCACAGTTTGTGAGTTCGAGTCCTGCTTTGGGTGAGCTTGTGCCCTGCTTCAGGTGAGTTTGAGCTCCGCTTTGGGTGAGTCCTGCTTCTCTCTCTTTCTCTCCCTCTCTCTCTGTACCCTTGCTCACTTGTGCCCTATCTCTCTCAATAAAAAAATTTTGTTAAAAATAGAAACTATCTTAAAAATAGGGAAATTTGGACTCAGACACAAAAAACCTAGGAGAGAAGGTCCTGAGACAATGTAGGCAGAGATCGGAGAGATGCATTTACAAACCAGGGAGCTGGCAACCACCAGAAGCTGGGAAGAGGCAAGGGAGGGCCCTGTCCCAGAGCCTTTGGAGGGAGTCTGGCCCTGCTGACATGTTGAGTTGGGGCTTCTAGCCTCCAGAAATACGAGAGAACACATTTCTGTTGTTGGAAGCCACCAACTTTGTGATACTTTTTCATGGCAGCCCTAGAAAATGAATACGTACCCTTTGAAATGTAGAAGACAGAGACAAATCAGGGTCTGTTAAGGAGGAGAATTTAATAGGAAACCAATCTTCTGCAGACCTTGGACCTTAAGGAGTTAAACCCTCAGTATTAGGGTGAATTAGAAAAATACTCTGTCCTTTGGGGATTGCAAAGAAAACTGTTTCAAATCTGGGTAAAGTGAAGTGTGTGTGTGTGTGCGCGCGCGCGCGTGTATGTGCAAGAGAGAGACAGATGAGAGACAGAGATGCTGACAACTTAGAACAAGAAGCCGTCCCTCATATAGATTGGCAATTCAAGTTCATATGGTCAGGGTGGTCCAAGAACCTTTCAATTGGACATTGAATATAGAGTGACCTCAGGTTGCTAATGCCTGGTAGAAGCAAATACAAACTCTCTTTGATGGTTTCTACCTCCTCCTAGGCCACAAAGTTTCCCAGGAATGCAATCCCAAGGCTAACAAGCATCCCTAAGTTAAAACAAAAAAGTAATGAAGCAACAAGATAATGAGAGATCATGAGAGCAAATCAGCAGTAACCACAGACAGGATGCTTTAGGTGATGGAATTATCAAATGTCTTATAAATAAGACCCATGTTTGGGGTGCCTGGGTGGCTCAGTCAGTTGGGTGGCTGACTTTGGCTCAGGTCATGATCTCACAGTTCGTGAGTNTAAAAAAAAAAAAAAACGTTAAAAAATGTTTTAAAAAGGCCCACGTTCAATATAATTTAAGTAATAAATGATAAGGCTGAAAACGTGTGGAGACTGAGAAACTATGAAGAATAAACAAAGTTTTTGAAAAGAAGTTTCAGATGGAAGTTCTAAAATGAAAGTTCTAATTTAGTTTATGTTTTACTTGAATTTTAATTTCAAGTAAATGTAACTTGGGGTACAGCTTGAATAACAACAGATAATAAACAACTGAAGAGAGAATGCATGAACTAAGAGATAAATAAGAATCAATTATCCTGGGGCGCCTGGGTGGCTTAGTCGGTTAAGTGTCCGACTTTCACTTAGGTCATGATCTCACGGTTCGTGGGTTCGAGCCCCGCATCGGGCTCTGTGCTGACTGCCAGCTCAGAGCCTGGAGCCTATTTCAGAGTCTGTATCTCCCTCTCTCTCTGACCCTCCCCTGTTCACGCTCTCTCTCTCCTAGAAAAAAAAAATCAATTATCCTGAATATTGCCTGGAAGATGTATAGGCATTAGGAACCACAGAGGCTAGAATGAGAAGGTCCACAGGGCCCGAGTAGGGCCCCCAGAAGAGGAAATGGGGGAGGCTATATTCAAGGACATGTTGGCTGTGAAATTTCCAAACTGGGGAGACTATATGGAGAAATCTATACAGTTAAGAGACTCAGGAGGCACCTGGGTGGCTTAGTCAGTTAAGTGTCCAATTTTTGATCTTGGCTCAGGTCATGATCTCATGATTCATGAGTTTGAGCCCCATGTTGGGCTCTGAACTGACAGCCTGAAGCCTGCTCAGGATTCTCTGTCTCCCTCTCTCAGCCCCTTCCCTTCTCACTCTCTCTGCCTCTCTCTCTGCCTCTCTCTCTCTCTCAAAAATTAATAAACATTAAAAAAAGGTCAGTAAACGTCAGGCAGACAAAAACAGAAAAACAAATGGACACCTGGATCCGCTGTATTGAAACTTCAGAAGCCCAAAGACAAAGGAGAAGGTCCTAAATGCAGCTGGAGAGGAAAGAGAAGTGGTCTTCACGAGAATGGCAGACTGAGAAATGACTTCTCGCGGCAACAAGGCAATTCAGAAGAAGACAGCAGAATGATACCTTTGAGATACTTGTGGTAAATAATTACCTGACATAGATTTCTATATCCAGTAAAGTGAATTTTTCAGAGTTAGGACAGAATAAAGACTTTCCTAGACAAATGGAGAATTTACTGCACAGAGCTCTCAAAAAAGAAAATTCTAAAAAATGTATGTCAGGCAAAAGAAAAGGGTATACAGAAAGTCTGAGGTACAAAGAAGAAAGAAGAACACAGAAAAAGGTAAACATTTGGGTAAATCTAGTAAATGTTGACTATTTAAAGCAAAAAAATAATAATTCCTTGTATGTCTCTAAAAGGAAAATTAAAATGTACAATAGAATTTAATTGGGACTGCAGTGAATCCAGTTAGAGTCTTCTAGGATGCCGGACTCCAGCTCCAGCCAGGTCCAGGGGTCCCTGGAGGATGGATGGTGTCAGCGAGGGAGGGATGAGAGGCGCGAGATTCTTTCTGGTCCCCAGCCAGGCCTCTCTGCACTGTCTGAGACTCAACTTTATTTTAAGATTTAGTGTTTGGGGGACGGCACAGGAGTGGCATTTGATGATAAATCCTTTCATCAGTAAAGACTGAACATTGATAGGCAAAAGGATGGGGAACAGCCCAGAGGTGGTATTAGCATAGTAAAGGCAAAAGTTAGTGCTTGTGAGCAGGGGTCAACAGCCTCCTCATCACTTAATGGGAGGTAATAAGAAAAACAGGTCTTTCAGGAACACAATGTTGCTCCCATAACCACAAAAGAAGTTCCTTCACAAAGTACAATCAGCATATCAAAGCCAGAATGAGTCACTCCTAATATCAATTAACAAGGTGACTTGGGGGTCAGTACCCAAGTCGAAATAATTGGGTGCGGGTGGATATAGGGGTCGCCATCTGACAGTAAGAGTCTGTGCAACTTACCTTAACCTCATAAGGAGTTCTTACTCAATCTATGAGTTCAGAAACTCAAACGGTCCCCAACACTAGGATCTTTATATTGTTCAGGAAGAGGGTAGAAACATCCATTAACTTTAGGCTTTGTCACGTTTAAGTAGGTGTCATAAGTAAGAGGGTGACTTAGATCAGATTCTTTCAAAAATAGTGGCTGGAACAAGGGTTCAGAGGCAAGTAGTTTATTTGGACGTACAAGAAATGAAGGTGATGGAGTGGGAGGGGGAGGCAGGGAAGAGCAAAGGGGGCATCATGCCAGTGGCCTGGTCCTTATTATCTAACCTGTAGTCTGTGCTGCAGGATTGATAAAGCCAATTTTTGTCAACCGAATAAGGTAATTATGCTGGAATTTCCAGGGTAACAAGTTTGTGGATGGAAAAGGCCTTGTACATCTCCACTCTGAGCCTCCCACAACCTTTCAGGACCTCTCCTGGGTCAGGCCGACCACTGTCTAGTGAGTCTTTGGGAAGGACTGGGGAAACTTGAGAAGCCATTCTCACCAAATATTCCCCAGCCTGATATTTCCTGGAATGCTTTGCTAGGGATGTTCCCCTTGCACTCATTGCAGCAAATGGGAAGGTCTCTGAGATTCATGTTATCAAGGCTCCAGTGTAGTTCTGTGTGGGGTGATGATACCGATCCAGTGAGAAGACTCATGTGAAAACATACAGTCCTCTTCCGTGTTCAATTTTTTTTAAGTAAAAAAAATTTTAATGCTTATTTATTTTTGAGAGAGAGTGAATGAGTGAGGGAGGAGCAGAAAGAGAGGGAGACACAGAATCTGAAGAAGGTTCCAAGTTGTCAGTCAGCATGGTGCCTGATGCGGGGTTCGAACTCACAAACCATGAGATCATGACCCAAGGTGACGCTTAACCGACTGAGCCACCCAGGTGCCCCTCTTCTGTATTCAATTTTTATATAACTGTCTTTAGGTGTCTTACTTTGTATGAAGAAATGTTTTAAGACAGTGAGATTTAAGAGATTGTTGCTATTTCCTAAGAGTAATAATCCCTTAAAAAACTTCAACTCTGATTCATTGTCATAACCATTTTCCTCATTGGTATAAATCTGTTTTCTTTTTTTTTTCTTTTTCTTTTTAATATTTTTTTATTTATTTCTAGGAAAGAGAGAGAGAGAGAGACAGCATGAGCAGGGGAGGCTCAGAGAGAGAGGGAGACACAGACTCTGAAATAGGCTCCGGGCTCTGAGCTGGCAATCAGCACAGAGCCCGATGCGGGGCTCGAACCCATGAACCGCGAGATCATGACCCAAGCGAAAGTCGGACACTTAAACGACTAAGCCACCCAGGCACCCCTAAATCTGTTTTCTGAAAGTTATAACTATTTGTGAGATTCCTTTCTTAAATAGAAGAAGGGTATTCTTTTACTGCCTTTTCCTTGAAGGCATAACAATATTGTAAACCCCATAACTTTGGATTCCTTGCTTATTCCTAGATTATGCTTGTTTGCTGATGGAAATGATCCAGAAGAGAAGGAGATATTGATGATGCAAGAGAGAAGAGCTTGAATGGCAATGACAACAGTGAGAGGGTCACCAGACTGGAGATCTATGGTTTTAGAACATGGCCCCCAATTCCTTGACATTCCTCCTACTGAGAGTTGGGTCTATGACCTCTCTCTTGAATCTGGAGAGTCTTGGGACTACTTTGACCAACAGGTATGAAAGTCATATGGCAGAAATGATGCCATATGACTTTCAAAGCTAGGTCAGGAAAGGCCATGCAGCTTCTGCTGGGCCCTCCTCGGATACTCACTCTGGAGGAAGCCAGCCATCTTGTAAAAAGTCCAGTTACCCTGAGACTATACCATGCCAGAGAGGCCAGGTGTAGGTGCTGGTTGACAGCCCCAGCTAAGCTCTCAGTCAACAGTCAATATCAACTGCCAGCCTTGTGAGTGAGCCATCTTGGATATCCAGGCCAGATGATCTCTGACTGTAACCACACAATACCAAAAGCCCCAGACAAGGACTTTCAAATCCCAAAATTATGACTGCAAAACTGTAAGCAGAATAAATTTTTTTTAATCCACTAAACTTTGTGATAACTTTATACACAGCAATAGTAATTGGAACAGGCTTCTTATTGTGTCAAAGAATTGTGGATGTCATAGTGATAATAGTAAGAAAGCAAGAAAATAGGAGGTGTTGGTCATAGAACTGGATGCTTAAAATCAAAATTCAGGAGGTGGTGAAGTTATTGGTTATGACAGCATTCCCCATAACGTGAAGCTCTTAAGCTTTTCATCCTTATTATAGATTTCTGTTCATATTTTCAGCCATTGGCATTTTTAGGTTTTTTTGTGGGACTTCTATGGTATATGAACAGACTAAAGCAGATTAGTTTGCATGTACTTTTTTCCCAATCTATGAGAAAATTGTCAGAAAATGTCCTATGACTTTTTGGAATTGATCTGTGATGAGGATTGCTGAAACTGTGTTGCTCTTTCAATTTTCCCACATAAGTCCAGTCAATTTTGTGCTTTGTAGTAACTGTCCATACCATTCGTGGGCCATAGAGCAAACCGAATTATTAAAGTGGTAGAGCTGCTTAAGGGAACAAAAAGGAGTCTGGAAGGGTGCTGACAATGGGTGGTCAGGAAGGCAAGACAAAAACCAATAGTGCATGGGGCCCACAGGCTGAGGGAAGAAAACATTTCAAGGAGGGATTGGTCAGCTATCTCTCTGGATCTCAGTTATTTCATCCATATAAGGATGCTGTGTGGACCACATGAGGGGACACGTGTAGATCTAATGAAATGTAGGAGATATAAGGAGCATAAACCCCACCAGGAGATTTTGCCTTTTCATCAATGTATCCCTGAGATGGAAAGAGCGGAGCCCTGAGGGTTTGGGATGAAATGGGTCCCAGGGTGAGGAGCAGGGAGAGGAGAAGCATCAAATGGTCATGATTAGGAGCCAGGGCTCCATGCCTGGAGGTTTACATGTGTTACCTCATGTGATCCTCATAGTATCAGTGTGTAGATGAAGAAACTGGGTCCATAGAGTTGAGTAACTTTGCCATGTTTAGAGAATTGATGGCAAGATAAAGATTGTACCACAATCTCTCAGACCCTAAGTCTGGTCTTAAGACCTTCCATTTTTGCTCTGAGGACAGATAGAAGACTTCACAGGTAAAATTAGGAGTGGGAGCCCCAACTTCATGATGTTTACACTCCTGGAATCTGTAGCCATATAATCTGATAAGTAGGAGGGAAGTAAGGGAGAGGCTTGAAGAGGATCGTAGGAGTGATCATTTGAGATGGAATTTAGAAATATAAGGCTTCAAAGTTAGTGCAATTCCAGGCAGAAGTAAATCTTGAGGCTCTTTATGGGAGAGGTCACTAGAGTTGAAAGAGTTGAAGACAGTTGACTTATCAGAAGCCAAGGAACTCTTTTGAGGCACCTGGGTGGCTCAGTCGGCTAAGCATCTGGCTTCAGCTCAGGTCATGATCTCACAGTTTGTGGGTTCGGGCCCCGTGTCGGGCTCTGTGCTGACAGCTCACAGCCTGGAGCCTGCTTCTGATTCTGTGTCTCCCTCTCTCTCTGACCCTCCCTTGCTCATGCTGCCTCTCTTCTCTCTAAAATATAAATAAAACGTTAAAAAAAAAAAAAGGAAGCCAAGGAACTGTCTTACCAGGGTGTTGTTGGATGGGTCATTTATATGGATGTCCAGTTTCATGACAAGGCAAAATTGAAAGGAAGTCTGTGAAGTTGGGGTAAAGACTGCTTGTGAATTCCAGGGAGTGATCTGGAATTTTGTGGGGGAAAGTCATGGAATTGTTAATATGTCTGGACTCCTTGAACCTCAGAAATGGGGAATGTTCTTAGTGCTCCTAAAATTGAAAAGACAGCATGGCGACAAGGACTTAATGCCCCGTTTATGGAGTGGTGAAGTCCATAAGCCTTCTCATTCATTCGTTTGTTCACTCACATAGTTGCTGAGCACATGCTGTGTTCCAGGCCCTGTGTTTGGAGTTTGGAGGTTCAAAAAGAGATAAGATAGTGTCTCTGCTCTCCTGCAGTTCTCATCCATTATGGAGGACAACATAAACTATTAAGTACCATTCTTATAAAAAATACCATAATTGGGACAAAATGTAAATTGTGATTGGGCACAAAAGCGGGCACAATCTACCCTTGGCTTCTTTCCCAAAGAATGATGTTGCCCTTCCTGACTTGCAAGAGCTCCTTCTGCCTTGTGGTTTCCAGACATTAATCATTCAAGCACCACAGCCTTCCCACAGAAATAATTCAGACAAAGAAATGTCAGTGCACATAATTTCCATCAAGGAGGGAAAAGGATAATTTCATGGCACTCTTGTTGAAACTCCAGCTTCCTTCTTTAGCCAAATCTTCTCCACAATGTCTCCCTAAACTGCCCCTCCAACCTGTCTTTGTCCACTGTACTCATAACACTGATCTGCCTTCCCCCTGACCCAACACCTGCTGACCCTGACCTAATCTAACTCCTTGAGCTCCATTTCAACCACTGCTCTCCCCACGCAGCTCCACATCAAGCCAGAACACGTCAGTATCCTGAACAATGCCAATCACATAGTTGGTGCTTCGGAAGTAGTTTTTCTAACGGAATGAACATAGCCTCAGGGTTATCACCCAGTGCCCATCAGTACCTCGGTCCAGTCTGCGTAGTCTGTACTGTGTCCTGAAAGTTCAGTTTTAGCCCCAATCAGCATCCTCTGTGTGATTAACTTCGAATCCAGCCATCTCAGCATCCCTTGGTCAGATGTCTCTGTCCAGACCGATCAGCAACACTTGGGAGAGCAACTCCTTCAGCTCTGATCAGCTCCCTTTGGGGAAATAGCTCCTCCAGCCCCAGTCAGCACGCTTTAGGGAGAAACCTCCGGCGGCCCAATCAGCACCCTTTGTGGGACAGCTCCAACCAGCCCTGATCAGCACCCAGAGGCGGACAGCTCCTCCGGCCCCTCAGGACCCGCAGCCAGCCCAGCCTAGGTCTCCAGCCCCTCAGACCTAGGCCTGGGGCCCCAACTCTTCTGATTCCTCGGGACGTCAGCGCAGCTCCGGGTGCAGACCCGCGCCTCCACGAGCCCCTCCCCCCAGCCCAGCCCCCCAGGTAACCAGAGGTCTGTGGACCCAGACCTTCCTCCACCTTCCCTCCGCAGGGTTCTCATTTAAAGGTCTCACCGTCTCTCCCCGTCCGCAGACCCTC
>NW_027529175.1:9086288-9089988 GCF_008692635.1 Crocuta crocuta
CGGAGATGTTTTCTCTTTCCACCTTTCACTCGCTGTCGCCGCCAGGCTGCAGGTACGCACTCCGGCGCCCCGGGCCTCGACCTCCTGCAGCCCCTGCCCCGACCCTTCCCCAGCCTCCTCCGACCCGGGCCTGCCATCCCACCCCCATCGTCTCTGGGGACCCAAGCCCCAGTCCCCTGTCTGGTCACAAGGCCTCTGACTCCTGTACCCCATCCTCCTTCCCTTTCAGGGTATGTTTTTGTCCTCCCCTCCTCCCCCTTCTCCAGGCCTAACGCCTCCCGCTCCCGTATCCGCTGGGACCCTGTGCCGCACCCAGCTGGGGCAGCTGACCCCTCAAGGGTGGAGGACTGGGGCTGAGCCTCCGAGGGGCAGCCTGTCTGGGCAGAACGCTGAGCCACCCTCTGTGCTTAGCAGTGTCCTTTTGGCCTTGTTGGGCCTCTCCCGGTGAAGGCCTGCCTTGGCCTGTAGGGCTCCGGAAGGGAGAGAGTTGAAATCAAGCCTGGAGCCCTGGGGGAAGGGACTGAGGTGGGGAGAGGGTTGGACCTTTGGGTGTAGACCTGCATGGGGCAGAATGGGGAGACAAAGTGGCTAGATTCTTCTCTCAGAGCAGGGCTACCTGAGCCCCCGCCCCCACTTCTGCTGCTGCAGCTTCAGCTCCCCCTTCCCCCCTCCCCCCACTCTGCTCAGACTGACTCCCCCGGGGCTGAAGCTGGGACCCAGAGGGGCCTGCAGCTGGGAGGAGAGAGGAGGAGGGGGTGGGGAAGATTGGGGGGGACAGGTGGCTCCTCTGGATTGGTCATGGCTCGGGTTGTAGGGGGATCCACTGAAGAGCAGAGCTTGGGGTTCAAGGTGATGGCAGGATGTGGATCTGAGAGTTGGGGTTTCTGGAGACCATGGGGCCTAGCAGCTGGGGTTCCTCCTTAGGAACGGCCTCCAGACAGGGAGGGAGTCCAGGGGTGGTGGCTCCCTCAGGAACCCTGTCCTTGCTCTCTGACCCTGGTCCCCTCCCCAGGCCCCCCCAGGACATAAGCCTGGAGGAATTTGACGATGAGGACCTGTCTGAGATCACCGATGACTGTGGCCTGGGCCTCAGCTATGACTCGGACCACTGCGAGAAGGTGGGAAATGGGCTGGGGGTGTGGAACCCTGTTAAGGGAGAGCCTCACTTGGAGTTTTAGGGTGGGTCTGCGCTCAGCCTTAAAATACAAAATCCTCTGATTGCCCCCTCCCTTTTGGCCTCCTGCCCAGAGTCCTCCTTGGTATCAAACCTCTCTTCTTCCTCAGACTGTATGCCCTCCACAGAGGGCTGTCCCTAGCATTCCTCCCCTGACCCCTGTCACTGGGCTAGCTTGGGGGAGGGGACGTGGGCCTATGGTTTGGATGCCTTCTGACTTTCTAGGAAGATCTAACCCCTTCCAACTGCCATCTTCTTCGTAGCCCTTCTCCCACCTCTCAAGCTTCCATCTGACTGCCTTACATCTCCACCCCTAGTCTTTCCTCCTCCCCATCTCCTGCTTCTTCTCTCCTTCCCTTTCTCCACGTTTTTGTTTTCACTCACTCTAGAACATTTCTGAGGGACTGCCATGTAACAAGTGCTGGGGGCTTCCAGGTGTGTGGAGGGAGAATGGGACAAGTGTGGCCCTTGCCCTTGGGAGCTTATAACTCAGAAAGTCATAAGAGGCAGTGGCTGGCTGCCTGAGTGTCAAGGACTGGGTTCCTAGGTGTGCTGAGGGGGAAGGGAACTCAACAGAGACTGAGGCCTTTAGGGAGACTTTCTGGTGGAAATGGCCTTGCCCTTAGGGAAGACTAGATGGAGCTGGGCAGATAAGGGAAGTAGGGAACAGAAAGAGAGGTATTGCTGGTCAAGAGATTAACCAGATCAAAGGCCCTGAGGTTGGTGCAAGCTTGGTGTATCCTGGGCTGTCTTCATGCGTTCCACTTAGCATCCCCAGGCTAAGTCTTGTTCTCGGGGTAGGCTACACAATATGGACACGGCCCTGCCCTGGTGAGGCCTGCAGCTTGCCTGGGGTGTTCAGTAATTACGAGTTGTGTTAAAGGGCTATGAAGGTGGGGGTGCTGGTATCAAATGTGACGCAGTTTGGGGGTTACATGAAGGTGGCGGGTGGGTTGGGGCCACTCTGAGGATCTCTGTCACTTAAGCTTAGGAATTCCAGGCTCTTACCAAGAACTGGAGTGATCCTTCTGTATCTTATGCAGATTGAAAAACAAACAAACAAACAAACAAACAAACTGCTCAGTTGATGGGGAGCAGAGTGAACTGGAGTCTTCTCTCCCTTAACTTACAGTTTTTGGCTTTCCCCTTTCCTGGCCCCTGGGACCCCTGGTCGCTATTGAGCTGTGGCCCAGCTCTGCCTGTTCCTCCTTCTTGCAGGACAGCCTCTCCCTGGGACGTTCGGAGCAGCCGCACCCCATCTGCTCCTTCCAGGATGACTTCCAGGAGTTTGAGATGATCGATGACAATGAAGAGGAGGAGGAGGAAGAAGAGGAAGAGGAGGAGGAAGAAGAGGAAGAAGGAGAAGGGGAAGGCAAGGAGGAAGGAGGCCCGGACTCAGAGGCCCCTGCCCCAGAGGAGGCCCTGATCCCCTCTCCCTCCCTGGAGGAGCCCCACAAGAATCGGCCCACCACGCTCCACCTGACTACACTGGGAGCCCAGGTGAGCATCCAGACCCACCCACAGGATGCTGGAATTGAACCTGGGCTTCCAGCATCTGGGACTCTGCTCCCCATGGCGGCCTGCCCTACCCCTGAGAGCTGGAGACCCTCCTCAGCGCCACTCTCTTACTGCTGGCCCACTCCACCCTCCAGGACTCTCTGAACAACAATGGAGGCTTTGCCCCAGCACCTCCAGCTTCCTGGCAGGAGACAGTCCAATGCTCACCTCCCCAGGAGCCCCTCAGAGGTGAGCGGGGTGGTGGTGCTGGTGGCGCTGGTGATGGGATCACAGGAGGCGAGGGAGGGAGGGAGGGAGGGAGGGAGCCAGGTGGGCTTGCTGACGTATACCCCTGCTCGGCAGAGTCACCTGCCCCCTGCCAGCCCACAGACACGAGCCCCCGGGGAGCACAGTCGCCTGTGCGCCCAGGTTGCGATTGCGAAGGGAACCGGCCTGCGGGCCCCCCTGCACCCTGTGGGGCCTCGCCCTCCTCAGACCCTGGCATTGAGGCAGACCTGGGAAGCCGCTCCAGTGGGGGCCGCGGGGGCCGGCGCAGCAGCCAGGAGCTGTCCTCGCCAGGCTCCGACTCAGAGGACGCTGGGGCCGCGCGCCTGGGGCGCATGATCTCCTCCATCTCAGAGACTGAGCTGGAGCTGAGCAGCGACGGCGGCAGTGCCAGCAGTGGCCGCTCCTCGCACCTCACCAACTCCATCGAGGAGGCCTCGTCGCCTGCCTCTGAGCCCGAGCCTGAGCCCGAGGCCCCGCGCGAGCCCCCGCGCCGCCCTGCCTTCCTGCCCGTGGGCCACGATGACACCAACAGCGAGTACGAGTCCGGGTCCGAGTCTGAGCCAGACCTCAGTGAAGATGCCGACTCGCCCTGGCTGCTCAGCAACCTCGTGAGCCGCATGATGTCCGAGGGCTCCTCGCCCATCCGCTGCCCTGGCCAGTGCCTGTCCCCCGCGTCGCGTCCCCCCGGGGAGCCCGTGTCGCCAGCCGGCGGGGCCACAGAGGCGCCCGCGGCAGCTGCGG
>NW_027529175.1:9090000-9091073 GCF_008692635.1 Crocuta crocuta
GCCTGCTGGGAAGAGGAGGAGGAGGAGGATGAAGAGGAAGAGGGTGATGCTGAAGACAAGGCGGGGCCCCCTGGAGGCCGGAGCGTGGGCCCCGCCGCGCCGCTGGACGCCTCGCTGGTGTACGACGCGGTCAAGTACACGCTGGTGGTGGACGAGCACACGCAGCTGGAGCTGGTGAGCCTGCGGCGCTGCGCCGGCCTGGGGGAGGCCAGCGAGGAGGACAGCGGTGGCGAGGCCAGCGAGGAAGAGACAGCAGCGGCGCTTCTGAGTGGCGGTCAGGGCCCGGAGGGTGCCTCCCCGGACAGCCCTGACCTCACCTTCTCCAAGAAGTTCCTTAATGTCTTTGTCAACAGCACATCCCGTTCTTCCAGTAAGTGGGAGGTGGGGGAAGGGGGACAGCCCCAGGGGAGCAGCAGGGCTCAGCGCGCGCAGGGCAGCCCTGCACCCTTCCCGGGGTGGGGACCCTGGCGGGAGGGCGGCTCCGCCCCCCGTCCCTGACTCAGGACAACCTACTCCAGACGTGTGGGGAGGAACCTGGTGAGGCTTCCAGGTGCTTTCCTTCTTCCTGAGTCTCTGTCTTTCCCCGTCTCTGTCACTCAGGCACCGAGTCCTTTGGCCTTTTTTCCTGCTTGGTCAACGGGGAGGAGAGAGAACAAACCCACCGGGCTGTCTTCAGGTACCGCCTCCTCTCTTGCCGGCAGTGATCCCCAGCCCGTCTGCAGACACCCCGGGGCTGGGCGGACGCAACCCGGCCGGCGCTGCCCCTCCTCCGGTGATCTCCCTCCTCTGCCCTGACCTCAGGTTCATCCCTCGCCATCCGGACGAGCTGGAGCTGGATGTGGATGACCCAGTGCTGGTGGAGGCCGAGGAGGACGACTTCTGGTTCCGTGGCTTCAACATGCGCACCGGGGAGCGTGGGGTCTTCCCTGCCTTCTACGCCCACGCAGTGCCCGGCCCTGCCAAGGACTTGCTGGGTGAGGTCCCATCCCCCAGGCGTAGTTTGCCACCCGGCCTCCCCTCCCTCACGGGTCTGACCTAGACTCCTTACGATACTGCCCGTACTGTCCCTCCTC
>NW_027529175.1:9091113-9095305 GCF_008692635.1 Crocuta crocuta
AGCAAGCGGAGTCCTTGCTGGGTGGAGCGCTTCGACGTGCAGTTCCTGGGCTCTGTGGAGGTGCCCTGTCACCAGGGCAATGGAATCCTGTGTGCAGCCATGCAGAAGGTCAGTCTGGAGGCCGGGGTCCATCTCAGTCCTCTAGGCTTGCACAGCCTCTGAGGCCCCAGGCCTGTGACCACAGAGGGTTCAGGCGGAGCCTTAGGAGCCTCAGGGGGCAGGGATCCCGGCTCTGATTCAGAGGCCTGGGCAGACAGGTCTGGGGCAGAGGGCAGAGCTTGGCAGCTGCCTCCCAGCACCTCGGGGTCTCTTGGCTGGTTCAGTGGGGTCTCTACTTTACTGCTGGTCCCTCCTTTCCTTCGGTCCATCTTCTTTTTGTCTGCAAATCAAGACCAACTCTCACGTGGCCTTTCCTGGGAGTCGTTTGCTCACTCATTCGTTCTTAGTCATTTAGTGAGCACCTGGCAGAAGAGCAGGACGGGGCTGTACCTGAGAACTCACGTCCAGCGCAGGGGCCAGGCAGCGGGCAGGCCAGGGTGGTGGGAGCTGTGGTCCTGTCTGGAGAAACAGAAGAAAATGGCAGGCTTTGTGCAGAGAGGTGACCAGCTGGTCCTGAGCCCAAGGAATGGCGAAGACCCCCGCTCACGTGTTCTCAGTCAGTGCCAGGAGTGCTCATCCATGATGCAGGATGTTGCACCAACGGGAGGGAGAGACACCCTGGTAGGCCCTTGAGACCCTCTCTCCCCCGACTTCTTCCCCAGATTGCTACTGCCCGGAAGCTGACTGTCCATCTGCGTCCTCCCGCCTCCTGTGACCTTGAGATTTCCCTTCGGGGGGTCAAGCTGAGTCTAAGCGGAGGACCTGAGGTGGGAGTGTAGGGGTCTGAGGCACAGGGGAGGCTAGGCACGGGCTAAGGCAAGAGGGGCTGATGGGGGGGAGGTGGGGTGGCGCTGGGCCCTCACCTGACTTGGCAGACATCTGCCACCTCTGCTCCAGTTTCAGCATTGCAGCCACTTCTTCCAGATGAAGAACATCTCCTTCTGTGGCTGCCATCCCCGAAACAGCTGGTGAGAGCCTTACCTTCCTCAGAGTCCCCATAAAACCCCAGGGCTGCCCGTGTATAGTTCCCATCCCCCGCCACCCTGACTGCCCTGCCTCCACCCATGTGGCTCCGTGAGTTGAGCCCTCACATGGCGCCCACTCTGCACTGGGCTCGGGAGACACGGAGAAAACAAGCTCCCGTCTGGTCTGGGTGGGGAAACAAACAGACACATAGACAAGTAAGTGCTAGAAGCATCTGTCGGGGCCTGGCAGATGTCTGTATTGGGCTCCAGCGAGCAGACCTGTGGAGAGCTGGGTGCGTTCTCTTGGGACTCAGGTGGGGACTGGAAAGCATTCTGCAAGCCTTGGAAGATGAGTAAGTAGTGGAGCGGGTCTTGACAGGGAGCCAGCTGAGCCACGGCTGTGGGTGAAGGGCACTAGGTGTCTGGTGAGCGGCTGGGACGAGGCTGGAGGGTCACTAGGAGAACCCGTGCCCTTGACTCTGCCAAAGAGCTTGTATTTGATCCCATTCGCAATGGCGTCACAGTGCGGCTCGGGCTGACAAGCTGGCTCTGGCTGCTGTGCAGTTGATGGACCCAGGTGTTACTGGCAGGAGGCCGGGTGGCTGCCGAGGTTATGCGGGTGCAGAGTCCACGAGCACCTAGGAGCGGGGACAGGCAGGACCTGTGTCGACTGGATGTAGAGGCTGACCTGGAGGAAGAGTCAAGGGTGACGTGCCACCTGGGTAAAGGGCAGAGTAGCCCGCATACCAAGCGGAGGACCACAGGGAACAGGCCTGAGGCCCTGGCGATGTGGCGTTCAGCCACGGACGCAGTAAGATCAAATTGGCCTTTTGTTACATGGATCTGGAGTGTAGGGGGGAGACCTGGAGGGCCAGAATCAGTTGGGAGGAGGTGGGTAGCTGGCTGAGGTGCGCAGGATAGCCAGGCAGAGCAAGAAGGGGCAGGAGGGAAAGGAGTGGGAGAGCCAGCAGGGTAACCGGCGTGGGGGTGGGGGTGGGGGAGCCACAGGCTTCCTGCCAGCCAGACCCCTGCCCACGGGTCCCGGTGTCCTAGATGAAGGAAACAGGACGTAAGCAGAAAGACAGTGCCAACCAGAGGCTCGAAGAGACTCGAAGGCGTGTTGGAGGAAGCAGGTCTTCAAGGGCATGTGGGGTGTAGGAAGAACAGAGCGGTGCTGGGGCTGAGACCTGTGACAGATACTGAGTCCGGCACGTGTGTCATCTGGACGCTTTGTGGTAAAGAGGGTGAGGAAGGCTCTCTCTGTTGTCTAGGAGATGGTGTCAGCCTTCGGCAGGGTCAGAGCTCGGTTTGCCTGTTTTTCCTTTGAGGAGGGAGACGCTGCTGTGTGGGGTGTGGAGCTGGAGCTGGAGCTGGAGGGGAGGGGAGGGCCGGGGCCTCGCAGGACCCGTCTGCAGGGAGGGAAGACTGCATGTGCCACGATCTCCGGTCTAGACACCTAAACACTGAGCCAAGTGCCAGCCCGTGGGAGAAGGGTGGTCAGACCAGTGGTTTAGGATCAAGAAGTGGAGGTGGCCGGTGGAGAGGAGGGGACCAAGGCGCCGCTTTCCCGGCCCAGACCTTCCTCATGTTTGTTACTCCAGAACTCAGCACTGTCCCTCACGGGAAGGAGGCGCTAATGAAACAGTGTTAGGTGAAGAATTAGCTCATTTCCTTGTGAAGGAGGCAGTGGGTCTGGAATGTGCCGGGCCTGCCGGATCTGGATGAGACCAGTACGTGGCCTGTTAGATCACAGATCGCCGCACGTACCCCACTGTGGCCGCGCACTGGCTGTGTGTCCTCGGGCAGGTTTCTGACCGCCTCTGCGCCTCATCTCCATCATCTAGAGACGGTAGAACAGGACCCCGGCCTCACAGGGCTGTTGTGAAGTTTATGTGCGGTGATAATAGGAAGTGCTTAGGGTGGTGCCGAGGACCTGGTAAGCAGCGTCGAAGTGTCGGTGACAGAACACGGCATTTGAGACGAGGCTGTTCACGGACAGCATGAGCACGTTGTCTTGGCAATGACACTGTCATGTGGCTTCCCATCTGGAGGAACCACGAGAGCCCAATCCAGTCTGACGTGGATCGGATTAGCCACAGTTGGGGGAGTCTCCGGCCCCATGCCGCGGGGCTCTGACACCCTCCGTCTGACAGGGACTTTTGTTAATGTCTTGGTTGAAGAGAACAGGGCAGATTCGGGAAATGCCTAAATGAGACAGAGGTGGGGCAGTGACTAAAAGGCCACGAGGGAGCCAGAGTGGGAGATTTCTCTCCACGAAGAGGGTTTTACAGGTTGGGGCCGATGCCGAGCCCCAAATCGGAGCTCAGATGACAGCTGCCAGAGTGCGCAGGACCAGCGGTGCGGGCTACGTGGCTCACGTCCGGAAGACAGGAAGGAGGCCCTGCTGTGCGCTGGAGGGGCAGCTCTGGGTGGGGAGCCACAAGGCGGGCGGCGCTGGCGCGCCTCCCCTGTCGCGGAGAAGTCACACAGGCCACTCACTCCTCTGAGGTGCCTCGCACCGTGCTTGCACTAGAGCCCAAAAAGCACTTTCAAGTCTTGAAAGCCCGTGACGCACACATCTTCCCCTTCCCTTACCCTCTGTCCCGGACTCTTCTCTCCAGAACTCTGGGGGGCCCAGGGTGTGGGTCTGTGGGCTCACATTCTTCCGCACCAATTCCCCTTCAGCTATTTCGGCTTCATCACCAAACACCCTCTGCTGAGCCGCTTTGCCTGCCACGTCTTTGTCTCCCAGGAGTCCATGAGGCCCGTGGCCCAGAGCGTGGGGTGAGCCGGGCTGGGAGGCGCGTGGGCTGCAGAACCGGCGCGTGAGTCCCCGGGAGGCAGAGCAGGGCTGGGAGAAGGCCTGGCATGGGGTGGGGCGTTGGACCCGAGGGGAAGGTCAGATGAGAAGCAACAGAGGTGGAGAGTTGGAAGAAGTTGGTGGAAGGCAAGTCTGAAGACTTGGGACAGGCGCCTGGGGGGGGGGGGATCGGGGNACAGCCCTGTAGAGCGGAGGGAGGGGGCCCAGGGGTGACGTGGGCAGGCCCAGGTGGGTGAGGAGGGAGAGCTGCGGGCGTGGGGGTGGGGGTGACTCAGGTGGCCCTGAGTGGCTGGTAGATCTGGTAGAT
>NW_027529175.1:9095454-9115068 GCF_008692635.1 Crocuta crocuta
CGCTCTCTCCCCCAGCCGCGCCTTCCTGGAGTACTACCAGGAGCACCTGGAGTACGCCTGCCCCACAGAGGACATCTACCTGGAGTAGCCGCCTCCGGTCTCCTGCTGCAGGTGCAGCTGGGGCTGGGCATGTCTCAAGAAGCCACTGCGGCTTTGGCAAGAACTGGATCGGGGACGCGTGGGAACTGATGTCCAGGGAGTTTCCTCCATGCTCCCCAGGGGCTGCGGGAGAGAGGAGTCCGCACCTCTCCGCTTTCCCTCCGGTCCGTTCTTTCTCTCTGTGTCGCCCTCATCTGCCCCTTGACCTCCTCCTATCTCCTTGTTTCTGTCTCTGCCCCTCTCTGTGCCTGCAAACTCTCCCCCTCTGCTCTTTCCTTGGGGTCAGAACCGGGAGGGTTGTAGAAGAAGGTGAGGCTCTAGGTGACCAGTGGCACCAGGCTCCCAGGTGATCCCCTCCGGGCCCTCCCCTGTGATTTATAAAGGAATTTTAATTTTTATAGTGAATCTCAAGGGATTATCCCATCCTTGACCACAGGGACAAAGAGAGGGACCCCACCCCGTACTGCCCTACATGGAGCTCAGGGGGAAGCAGGGAGGGGTTCCCCAGAAGGGGCTTGGGGGAGATTAGGAGTAGCTCTGGATGCTTTCCCCAAGCCCCCAGATGCTAGAGGAGGACGCCTGCCCTGGTCCTGGTCGCACCAGCGTCCGCTTCGCCGCTGCACACACTCCCCGCAGTCTAGCGCCTCAATAAACTCTCTGCTTGGTGTGACACTGGCTGTTTCTGGAGGAGGGGAGAGATAAGGGGCCGGGAGCTGCCCCTGGGTGGGGACCGAGTCTCCAGGTTGATGGAGTCGTGAGAAGTACTCTCTGAAATCATGCTGTGGACCTCCCCGGGGACTCTCCCCAGATGCACTTGACTGGCCAGAGAGAGGGGGCGCTGGTCACCCTGAGTGTGTCCTCCCACCTGCACCAGAACTCCGGGCTGGGGGATGGGCACACGGGGGAGCCGGTATAGCTCAGATCAGTGTGTGTGTGTGTACGCTTGTGAGTGTGTGTGTGAGGGAGAGCAGGGGTTAGTCGGCTTCAATCTTAAAATTGGTGTTTAAAAAATTTTTCACAGAAATCCAGAAGAAACGAGGTGGCTATTTTTCAGTAGGCCTTTAGGTGGGTGTAGATGCTATCTCCCAGAGAATGGGCTTTCCTGCCCCCGGCCCCCAAGTGAGCCCCAGATCTTGGGTGCTGACATCAGCATGGTAGGTAGGGCCTTCGTGAGGGTGGGTCTGGGTCCTCCTCCCAGAGCCAGAGACCAGTGCAACCAACACTGCCTGGGAAGACCACAGGTAAAGGTTATGAAACAAGAGCGAGCCACAGGAAGGACAGACATTCACTGCATATAAATTTAAAACTACCGTCCACAGAAATCACACGCCTTGGGGCGCCTGGATGGCTCAGGTGGTTGAGCATCTGACTCTCGATTTTGGCTCAGGTCATGATCTCAGGGTCATGAGTTTGAGCCCTGCAGGGGGCTCTGAGCTGACAATGCAGAACCTGCTTGGGATTCTCTCTCTCTCCCTCTGCCCCTCTCCCCACTAATGTGCTATAAATAAATCCGTAAATAAATATACTTTTAAAAAATCACCTGCCTCTACTCACAGTAAGAGTCAATAAATGGCCCAGACCTTGGGTATGTGGACAGCCCCACCCTAGAGCAGAGACTAGCCACACAGCGGACACGCAGCTCAGAAACCAGGCCACGGGAATGTTCCAGCTCTGCTGTCCAGGAGACCAAGTACAATGTCTGCGAGACTTTCCCACTAATTAAATTTGTGATGAGGCCGAGAGCCCGAAATGTTTGAAACGACCACCCTTCTGCACCTGCGCATGGGAGCAAGACCTTAGACCCTCTGGGGCATGACCGGAGGGAACCCCGCTCGCCGGCCTCTGCTGTTCCTTCACTCAGTCAGAAGGGGGTTCTCCATGTCCTGCCCTCCTGTCCCCACTGCCCTCCTGTCCTCACTGCCCTCAGTGTCCCCACTGCCCTCCTGTCCCCACTGCCCTCCTGCCCTCAGTGTCCCCACTGTCCTCACTGCCCTCCTGTCCTCACTGCCCTCCTGCCCTCCTGCCCTCACTGCCCTCCTGCCCTCAGTGTCCCCACTGCCCTCCTGTCCCCACTGCCCTCACTGCCCTCTCCTCAGTTCCCCAAACTCAACTCCCCATGTCCCTATCGCGTCACCCTTTCTCCCCAGCTTGGACCTGCCTGGTGCCCTTTACCTGGCGCGGCCCCCTCTGCGTAGGAGCCTCCCATGCCTGCCCCCCTTCCCTCCACCTCTGTGCCCTCCGCTCCTCCCTTCCTGTCTCTCTTCCCCTTTGCCGGGGCTCCCGAGTCTCGGGGCTCCCTCCAGCTCACCCGGGCCGCCGAGCCCGTCCCCGGCTCCTTCCGGCTTCCCCCTCCCTGGCTGCTTCCCTGGGACTCAATCCCTCCCGGGGCAGAGCCCCAACGTTCTGCCTCTGAGCCGAGCACGTGGCTCAGCTGTGTGCTGCGCTCGACCTCACCAATCCCAGGCGACCCTGGGGGCCGCCCCAGCCCGTCAGGGGGCTGGCGCTCTGCAGCGGTCGGCAAATGTAACGCCCTAACGAGAGCACTGAGGTGCGGGGGGCCCACACGGCTCAGGAGGGGCCGTGGACACTTAGAACTCGCAGAAGCAGTTCCCCCACTGGCTCCTGTTTTACATTTACATCCCGGGTTTTACAGTTTTTCTCAGGCGCCTGAGCTGAAATTGCCCTAGAGTCCCCACTGCAGCCACCTTCACCCCCCACCCTGTCACCCCTGTCTACCCCCATCGCCCGCCTCCTCCAGGCTTCCTGCATCTGTGACTCTGAGGGACCTTTAACCACATGAGTTTCTAAACAGAAACCTGAGCAGGCACGCTCCCTCTTCAACTCCTATTGAAACTGCCCTGTTCTGCCCTCTCGAGGCCCCGCTCCCCCCACCCCGTTTCTGCCCTTGGAGCCTCTGAGCTTCCTGTGGGCATCTGTTGTCCTCTGTATGTTGCTGGGTGGTCTGTCCTCCTGGCTGCGGGGGGACCCTGAGTCTCGGACCGGAGTAAGGTGTCCCTCCTGCCTGCTCCCCGGCAGAGGCTGTGGAACATGAGTCCAAGAGAGCAGGGGTGTGGCTGATGCCCCCCGTCCTCCCGGATCCTGGCACACACACCATTACACCCTCGGAGCCCTGTGTGCTGAGTGAGCAAGACTCTAATGCCAGGACTCTGACTTCTGGAAACCTAGCTAAGGATAGCATTCTAAATGAAAAGCTTTGTTATCCATTCTTGTTTAAAATATTGAAAGCATAAAAATCCAAATTTTAAGGGGAGCCTGGGTGGGTCAGTCGGTTAAGCATCAGACTTCAGCTCAGGTCATGATCTCATGGTTCGTGGGTTCGAGCCCCGCGTCGGGCTCTGTGCTGACAGCTCAGAGCCTGGAGCCTGTTTCAGATTCTGTGTCTCCCTCTCTCTCTGACCCTCCCCTGCTCACGCTGTCTCTCTCTCTCTCTCTCAGAAATAAACATTAAAAATTAAAAAAAAATAATCTAAATTTTGACCAGGTAAATTAAGGTATACTTACCTAATTGAAATATTGGGCAGGTATGGAAAAAGTAACAATCCAGAAAATATTTGTTATGCTATTGTAGGAAAAGAAACGTGCAGAACCTACGTTAGGAAAAAGAGTGAACATGACGAAGGACAGTGTTCACTGTTTCTCTCCCTTTTTTCCTGTGTGAACATGTCTTGTTTCAAGTATTATATGTGTTTATTAGAGACCCACAAATGCAAACAGAAACATCCACAGAAAAAATAAAAATAAAAAAAGGAAAGATATATTAATTGCAAACAAAAAAGGCTATTTGACCACAATAAAAGTGCCCGTCTCAGGATGTTGACAAGGCCTCCTGCCCCACAGACAGGCCGAGAACAGCACTTCATCACGTCAGAGCTCAGTATCATTTTTATACACACTATTCAAAATAGAATTTCTCTATTTTTTAAATTGTTATTTTTCCATTATAAAGAGCACCTGGTCATTATGGGAATTTCGGAAACTGCAGAAAATAGATGGAAGATAAAGAAAAATCCTTTTATCAACTCAAAGACAACTATTGCTAATATTCTGGTGTATTTTTTCCAGTCTCCTTTATACGATGGGCTTTACTTTACGGTGTTTGAGACCAGAGGGAGATCGAGGGACCCAATGAAAAATTTAAGGCAAAAAGATTAAAGCAAAATCGCTACAGTCACTATGGAATGGCCTGGGTGCAGTGGAGGGTGGTCCTCATACGGGGAGTCTCTAGTTATGAAACTACAGACCAACGAGCACATGATTTGGAAATGTTTGGACAGCAAGAAAAAGGAGGAAAACATAACGCTCGCAGTGGGTTCGAGTTTCTCTAGGTCAGTTTATAATAAAGAAACATAGATCCAAAAATATAATTAATATCCTTTTTTTTGTGTTGAGTAAAGTCCCATATTTATTTCTTAAAAAAATATATAATGTAATTAATCAGGGATCACAAGCATACACTCACACGGGGTCTTACATTCCGCATATAGAGAACACAGTTCTTTCTGGATGTCAATGAAAATATTTCAACAATAGATCATGTAAAAGGTGTGATGCAAAGCATTCAGCTCTAGGAGAAAACCCCAAGGAGACCCATCTGATCAGAGTATGAGCTGTGGAGGCTGGCTTGGCTGCTAGAAGGAGGCTGCTTGGCACCCACCAGGCTCTTTCCCTCGGTCCTGGTCCTGGGTGCTCGGCCTCTGTCCTCATGGCGGTCGGAGGGCTGCCGTATCTCCTGGCACGGTGCTCAGTTTCACGCCGGAGGAAGAGCAAGGGCAAAGGGACAGGTAGCTGGTTTTGTAAGAGCCCCACCGAGGGCTGCAGGGAGGAGTGGGAAGGGCAGAGGCACTGGGGGAAGAGAAGCCAGTGTAGACCCAAACTCCAGGCCTCCTGGAACCATCACCTGAAGGGTGGGAAACAGGAACATTCACCTGCTGGCTCCTGGCCCCCACCGGTTGAGGGCTGCCCCAGGAGTGTGTCCCCCCTCCCTTCAGAGCAGCCCACAGGCAGCCTGAGAGCAGAGCGAAGGAGCAAGTCCTTCTAGGATCGCCCAGCCAGCCACAGCGGTCAGAAGGCCCCCAGCTCCGGAGGCTTTCAAGCTGAGCAGTGTTTCCGACTTCCTCAGAAGAGCCAGAGAGCAAACCCCATGACCAGGGAGCCTGGCGGAAGACCCCTCTCCACCCGCCCAGCGGGGCCGTGGCCACCCCCCCCCCCATGAGGGTGANGGTGCTGAGCAGAGCGGGGGCACCAGGCTCCTCACCCCCGAAACCGCAGCCGTGGGCTGGCCTTGCCGGGTCTGCAGGTGTGGACCCAGGCGTGGCGGGACCTGTGCGAGTGCGAGGTGCGTGTGGGGCAGAAGCTGGCACATAGCATGGACGCTCTCCCCCAGCATGCACCCCACCCCGTGTGGGTCACGTCCTATGGAACTGGCACATCACCCAGAAGACCGCTCCTGTTGCACATCTAGGTTCCCGGCCCGAGGTAGCACCCACCGAGTCCCGAGTCAGCTGCGCCGCTGCTGCCCCCTCACACCCGTGAGTGAAGTCCTTTCATACACAGGAATCTGCCGAGGGGAGGGTTCCATGGTTTACCTGAAGCCGGCTCAGCCGTCAATGGCAAAAAGGGGAACTTTGATTTTACTTCTTTTATGTAGATGTGGAGCAGACAGGAGCAGCTGGCCCTGGCACAGAGGCCTGGCACCTGTCCTTTGTGAGGCCCCACCCTGCAGAACTCCACTCACCGCCCGGTGGGCCCAGGACTCCTTGGCCTTCATCTAGACAGAACATGGTGACCCCGAAGGCATGACCTGTCTGCACGCCTTTGGGGCATCCTGCGTGAGGCTGTGGAGAGGAGGCTGGCCACCCTGCACTTGCGGGGCAGCAGAGAGGCACCGAGGAAGCTCCTGGGAAGGGGAGAGAGCGAGCAGGCTGCGCCCCCCCAGCCACCAGGACGTGCCCCATTCTTCCTCAGGGGGCCCCAGGGATGGACTGGGCTGCAGCTCACGTGGGAGGCGTTTCAGGGCAGGCAGCCTGTCCAGTCAGGTGGCAAAGGAGAGGGAGCTGTTTAGACACAGCTCTTGTCCCAGGCAGGCATGCCTCCCCGAGGGGGCGGGGCGCAGGGTGGGCACAGGTGGACCCGCAGGGCTGTGCCTCATGCCTCCAGGAAGCAGTCCGCCATCTGCTGCCTCAAACACAGCACAGTATCCGGAGCCTCTGGCAGGGACCCACTGAACCGGGGTGGCAGGGACCAGTCCTCTCGCCGCCAGCCCACATTTCTCGGGATTAAGAGGGTAGGGGCTAGTACTTAATTTCCTTCTGTATCACCAAACTACAAAAACTGACTCTGGATAACTTAACCACAAGGAAATTGATCGGGAGGGGGTTGGAGGCTCCCAGGGTAGAAAGGAAGGCAAGACAACGGGTGCTCCAGAAGGCTAGGGGGGGTACCTCAAGGATGGAGGAGCAGCAGTCCTTGCCCCCAGCCCGGCCTGGCTCTGCTGTGGGCAGATGGACCAACCCCCTTTGTGTGTTACGTGGGTCCCCGCTACCTAGAGACCCATGTCTGGGTGGGGGCAGGGTCACTGGACTGACTATCCTTCCCTCAGGGTTGGAGGAGGCTGCAGGCCCCAGAAGGGCATTGGGCATCCCCAGGGAGGGCAGACTCTGGGCATCATGTTAGAGTTTGCAAAATGATGAGGAAGTGTTTCCACTCTTGGTGTGGAGCCCTGGGCCGGGCCACCCCCAACCTGTTCCCTCCAGAGCCCTCGTTGCCTTTCAGCTCAGATGGCACCCTGGACCCCTCTTTCTACCTTGGGTCCCTTTCTTCTGAGACCGCGGAGGCGAGAGACTCGGTTCTTCCTCCTTTCTGTGGGGCATGTAGTGCTGGGGCAGGGGAGAGGTCGTACCTCGCCCCTAAGGCTGTGACCTTTCAGAGGAGGGGTCTTCACACTCAGGAACCAAGGAGGCTGAGGGGAGGCATAAGTAAATGCGCTCCTGCCGCGGGTTATTGCTAACCAGCCCTGGGGTCAAGGAAAGGACGGGACACACCGGACACCTGAAAGGCACTGACAGAGTGCAGCAAAGTGAGTTTACATTGAATGTTACCATTAGAACATGACCTGAGTGAGCACAGGGAGCCCCACAGCGTTTCTTACCTTGGACTGTGACTGCAGGCACTGCCTGGGGGGCTCTAACTGGTGTAGAGCCCTTTTGTAATTAAAAACATTCAGCGAAGAGGCGAATTTGAATATTATTCCACGGAACCATTCCCTTTGCTCCCCCTTCTGGTCACTTGGGGGACAGGAGAGAAAGGAAGGGGTGACGGAGGGGAGGGGCGGTCTCCCCGAAGGTGCTCCTCTGCTGGCCTCTCACGTGGCTCCAGACACCTCCTCTTCCTTCCTAACGCACCTGAAGGGAAACTGCAGCACCAACGTGTTTGTTCCGTAGGTCCCTTCCAGAAGAGACTGGGCTGCCTGAGGAAGTCACTCTGTGGGAATGGAAAGCCGCCAGCCTGGTGAACGGATGAATCTTAAACCCACAGGAAGAGGGGCTGTTTTTTAAATTAACAATAGCAGAGAAGAAAGTGAAGTGCAGGGACATTGCAGATAGCATTTGGGCCATGACAAGAGTGTGCACAAACGTGTACGTGTGTGTGTGCTACATGCTCACACATACGTGCTAGTATGCGTGCATCTCTGTGCATGGTTGCAAGTGTGTGTGTAAACACAGGCATGTGCGTGCACACACAACTGACTGTATGAGGAAGGTGCCTCCCACTAAAGCAGCTGAGACGATGCAAAACAAGCATTTCTGCAAAAGAATCACAGCAAAACCAAAAGAAGAGTGACCGAGTGAGTGAATCTGCTTCTCTCTCGAGCGTTGGGTGCGGAGGGTGGGTTTCAGCACCCTCCTCAGATCTGCACCAACAGAGAAGCATCCCTGATATATTCAATTATCTCTACATCCCCCCCATGATTATGCTCTTATCGGACCAAGTATGCTCCCTTTGTGCTATTTACCAGCGAAATTCTCATTTCTATTGAAATATAAAATACATGTGACAACGTAAGTGTGCACCATGTTTCTACCCTCAGTCAAGTGTAGCTCGTGAAATTTCCCTAGCCTCCTTTCCCAGGCAATACCCACACAGCCACCCTTCCCCACAGGAGGAAGGGGCTCCTTTCATGCTGGAATTCCACACAGGTCTGAGATTGCAGGGTTGACGCTCACGTCCCTTGGGAGGAGAGGTGGGTCCCCTCTGGCGATCTGCACCCCAGCACTACACACAGCACTGGGGAGAATAAACTAGAAGAATGCTCCTCACCCAGGTGGGCGGCAGGCCTGGTGTTGTGCCTGGGTATTAGCATTTGTGTGGTTCTTGTTGAGTGTTTGGTCTTCGGATGATGTCACGCACAGATCGCGCCTGCCTCAGTTCCTCAGTCCTCACTCAAACCACGGCACCTTGAGGTGACTGTGTGCCGCGCTGGAAGAGAAGCTGCAGGCTGCGGGGAGCCGGCGCGGCCAGCCCGTCTGGGGCCAGTGCCTCCACTCTGACCACACATGCACGTGGGCCCTCCTGATGCCAGCGTCAGTGGCTGCAAGGGCCCCCAAGGAAACCACTCCCCTATGGGGGCAGCCCTGAGACACAGGAGGATCTAGGGCATGGTCAGTGTAGCCCCAAACCAGACCAGAAGGGGTGGGAGGGCCACACGGAGAACACAGAGTGGGCCTCAGCACACTGCACCTGACACCACAGGCTCACTCTCCAGGTCACGTGTCTCGTACACGTGGCTGCCATACATCCCATTCACACAGCTCATTCCAGTAAGACATCTTTTGGCTGAAAGTAACAAAACCCACCAGCACTTGCTTAAACAGGTAGGGTTTATTATACTGTGAGTTCTGGAGGTAGTGGCTGGGGACACCGGTTTAGTAACTGCACAATGTCTGGTTGGGGGCAGAGACAGCACTGCCCCATCCTCACTGCCCCCCAGGGTAAGAATGCTGGAGGGGACCCAGGGATCCTGATGGACCGGCCCCAACCTTTCACTGACCGGGACTCTTAGCTACACGCCATTCCTGGACCACTCATTGGACTGGATTGTGACTGGCTCAGACTGGGTCAGGGAGAGGCTGCACCTCCTAGTCCACGGGCCTCTGACGAGCACTGAAACAGCGGGGGCCTATTAGGGAAGGGGACAGCTGCCTTGTGAGCTTTGAGCACCCAGACTACGCTCTTCTCTTTGAGCCAGCACTGAGGGAACACGGAGGCTACGGTGCAGCCCTGGAGGCACACAGGGACCTGCCATCGGCAGGGTGACTCTGCGTGGGCTACACGCGGCTATGTGAGTCCTCTCTGCTGGCCTCCCAAGGGGACAGCCAGGCCAGCATGCCAGGACTGAGGGCTGAGAGGTACTGGGTGCGGAGCAGGGCAGGCCTCAGAGGGCACCTGAGCCGTCTGAATTTGATTCAACGATGGGAAGTCTGCAGAGTTTTGAGCAGGAACCAAACCTGATGTCTGCCTTTGTCTGCCGGGTGGAGAATGCTTGTATGAAGTCAAAGGAGAAGCCAGGAGCCAGGAAATGTGTGGGAGAGTGGAAAATGCAGAGCTCTGGAAGGGGCAGAGGCAGGGGCTGGGGGGCCACCTCAGGGGTCTGTCTCCCCATATCCACACCGGGAATGTACAACCCATCACCCACCTTCAGGCAGGTTTCTGCTAAGAGCCCCTGCTCTAGTTCTGGAGCCTCCAAGCACGCCTCCGCCAGGGGCCACCTGGTTTTCACGGGGGCTCGGCAACCTCAGGGTCTTCTGCCCACCACCCCCTCACACCCACCCCACGCTCTTCCTGACACACAAAGGCACTTAGCATGGCTCCGCGTGAAGGGATACGCTCACACTCGGGACCCGAGCTTGCGTGCACTAACACACACATCACAAAGGTTGTGGGGCAGCTCCTGGAGCCTGGAGCTTGGGCTCTCCCAGCCCAAACTCTTACTGGCTGGGTGACCTCAGACAAGTCGCTGGATCGCTCTGTGCCTCAGTTTCCTCATTTTAACACAGTCAGAACAGCACCTACCTCGGGGTTATCACAAGGATTAGTGGAATTATCACACCTGTAAGTACCAGCTGGTATCATTAGCATTATCAGGTACAAACCGCGTCCACACACCCGCTCAGCAGCAGTGAACCATCGCGTGCCCGGTTCCGGCAAGGGCCCCCCGCTGGCCTGCAGCAGTGCTGTCAGGGCTGGGGCTCTGGGCAGTGGCAGCAGGATGGCCAGGGGGTGCAGCCAGGCTGACAGCAGATCTGCAGCGCAGGGTCCTCACCCCTGGCCATCTGGCTGGGGCTGAAGGTCACGGTAGCATCAAACTGAGCCTTGAGCAGCTGAAGCTGCTTTAGTGCCTGCAGAGTCTCCGGCCCGACCTCAGCCACGCCTCCCAGAAGGTTGTAGTTCTCACCAGGGTCCTCAGACAGGTCGAAGAGCAGCGGGGGCTCATGGGCAGTCAGAGGACTAGAGGCGTGGCATGCAGGGTCCGCAGTGGTGTCGCTGTGGGCGGAGCCTGGGGAGGGGGGGACGTGTCTGTGCAAAAGGCGAGAGGGAGAGGAGGGGCCAGGCTCTGGGGCGACAAGGGGGTCAGCAGGGCCAGGGGAGAGGAAATTACCCTGGGTGAAGAAGTGAGCTTTGTACTTCCCACTCCGCACAGCAAAGACCCCGTGGACCTCGTCCGGATAGGCCGAGTAGAAGAAGAGAGACTGCCGGGGGCTCTGGGGGCAAAGTCAGGGATCACAGGGTGGGGAGGGGCCCTCCAGCACCGGTGTGCACCTACCCAGAGCCATCAGCCTGGGCCCTGGATGCGTCGCTGCCCCCTTGCCCACCTGGGAACCCCACTGGCAGCATCACTTGGGGCCACTTGCCAGAGGGTCTGCGAGGCGGTAGCCCTACCTTGCCTGTGCCCAGTAGCAGGGGGCTGAGGTCAACCCCATCCAAGGTGACGTTGGGCAGAGGGGCCTCGGTCAGGGCTGCCAGGGTTGGCAGCAGGTCCAAGGAGCTGGCCAGCTCATGGGTCACACCTGGAGGCAGAGGGTGATCACTCCAGGTGCCGTCAGGGTGGGAGAAGTGGGGCCAGGGGTTCATGGGGAGGGGGCCTAAAGACTGACCGGGAGCGATGTGGCCCGGCCAGAAGGCCAAGGCAGGCTCTCGGACGCCCCCGTCAAAGGTGGTCCCCTTTCCGCAGCGAAGGAGGCCAGAGCAGCCGCCATGGGACATTCTCATTGTCTCAGGCCTGGGACATACAAGGAGGTCGTCGGTGATGGGGAGTTCAGGGTGAGCCCTGGTGAGCCCAGCCCTAGAGTTACACACTGTGCACAAAAGTGGCCAGAATGTGCCTGCCCCCTCTGTGTCCTACCAAGACCAGCACCTCCATGTACTTGCGGCCCCCAGCCTCCCACATGCCCTGCGGGTCCCCATGATACACCATCTCCCTAGACACCCTTATCCCACCGTGTCCTCAGCTAGTAGTCAGGATGGGAAGACCCCAGTGACCTGTCGGTGAGGGACTAACCAGCATTTCCCCACCCCCTGCCAGCAAACCCGTTGTCTGCAGTGAAGATGACCAGCGTCTCTCCGAGCAGCCCCAGGTCCCCCACCGCTGTCATCAGAGCCCCCACCGCTGCATCCAGCTCCATCAGGGAGTCCCCGAATGGCCCTCGGCCTGAGCGCCCTGAGAAGCTCTGCCCACTGAACTGGGGGTAGTGGGTGTGCTGTGGGCAGAGATAGGAGTTAGCACTGGGTAGGAGTCAGGGGCAGCCCAGGGGGTGGGTCAAGGTCACTCACGTGAGAGGCGTAGTACAGGAAAAATGGCCGGCCTTGGCGCTGGGCATCAGCCATGAGGTCACGGGCGAAAGCCACATAGCGGGCCTCAAGTCCAGGCAGCCAGGGGGGCTGTGCCTCCACAGACAGGTTGGCCAACAGCGGGATAGGGACCAGACCCTGGTCACAGCTGCCATCACAGGGGGTGGACGGTGGAAAGCAGGTCAGGTTCTGGCAAGGGCCCTGGCAGAGCAGTTCCATTCAGGAGTCTGGGCTGTGGGGTGGGGCTCAAGGGGTCAAGGGGAAGGGGATTGGTGGGAAGTAGGTAGGAGGGTAGCTGAGGGCCCTGTAGGTTCCTACCTGGTCATGGGAGTATGGGATGCCCAGGAATCGATGGAAGCCCTGGTGAGGGGGCAGAAAGGCCCCCTCAGGGCCCACCCCAAGGTGCCACTTGCCAGCTATCCCTGTGAGGTAGCCTCGGGCAGCCAGGACCTCAGCCAGGGTCACCTCATCCAGGGGCAGGCCCCCTCGGGAGCTGGGCTCCAGAACTCCAGGGTACAGGCCCATCCGAACTGGGAGTCGGCCGGTCAGGAGGGCAGCCCTATAGGACAAGTCACAGAGTCCGTGAGACAGAGAGAAGTTAAGGCTGAAGCGGGCACGTGGAGGAGGAAAGATAGGGGAGAAAGATCAAGAAGCATGAACTTCTCCCAAGAGACAGAGCCTTCTGCTTCCCCTAGAGTGAATCTGGGAGATGCTGTATGGGCTCCCCTGCCCCCCTCACTTACCGGGAGGGTGTGCACAGAGACACGGGCACGTAGAAGTCGGTGAAGCGCAGCCCCCCTGCGGCCAGCTGGTCCAGGTTGGGGGTGCTGGAGCTGGGGTGCCCGTAGGAGCCCAGGTCCCCATATCCCAGGTCATCAGCAAAGATCAGCATGATGTTAGGTGGGCCAGCAGTGGCCAGGCCTATGGCGAAGGCCAGAGCGAGGGCCCACAGTGCCACCATGGCACACAGCACAGATGGGCCTGTCACAAGAGACCCTTGGGAAGGAAAGCAAACTGGCTCCAGAGAGCTCTAACCCAGAGACCCTAGATCCAAGCACTAATCTCCCCTAAGAACCCAGATCCTGGTACTAGGGTTAGGGTTAGGTCCTTCTCTAGGAACCCAGATCCTGGTACTATCCTCCCCTGAGACGGCAGGCACTATGTCTCTCCTGAGACCCCAAATCCAGGTGCTACCTTTCCCCTGAGACCCCAGAGCCAGGCACTATTCCCCTCTTGAGACCCCAGACCCAAATACTCCCGACCCAGACAACTCCCTTCCTGAAGTCCCAGAGGACTTCCGGACTTTCCGGAGACCCCTGACCCCAACAGAACCCAGGAGACCGTAGCCTGGGATATAACTCCCTGGAGACCCTCGGGGACCAGGACACCTGATTCTCAGGCGATCCGACCCTCTTCGCCTAGAGGTCGCAGGCTCGGGCTCGTGGTCAGAGACAGAAGTCACATGACACTGGCCCGCGGGGTCTGGCGCGGCTGCACAGGGGCAGTACCGGGCCGAGGAGGGGAGGGTCGGAACAGCGCGGAGCAGTGCCCTCCGCGGGCGCTNGCATCGCTGGATGAGCAAAGCGAAATGAAAGCCGCGGAGCCAACTCATTACTTACTTTTCCTTCCACGTTACTTTTGTTGCTTTTTCGAAACACGAGATTGCAAATTCTTTCAGACCCTTTCCCTCCGTGCATGTGTCTGCGTGTCAGCGTGTGTGTGTGTGAGTGTGTGGTGTGTTTGTGTGGTGTGTGTGCTGTTGTGTACTATGTGTGTGTGGTGTGTATTTGTGTGTAGTATGTGTTTGGCTGTGTGTGATGTGTGTGCATACTGTGTGGTGTGTGCGTGTGGTATGTGTGTTTGGTTGTGTGCGGTGTGGTTTGCATGTGTGCATTATGTGTGTTTGGCTGTATGTTGTGTGTGTTGTGTTGTATGTGTTTGGCTGTATGTGGTGTGTGTGTACTGTGCAGTGTGTGTGTGTAGTATGTGTGTTTGGTTGTGTGCGGTGTGTGTGTAGTGTCTGTGTAGTGTGCAGTATGTGTGTGTAGTATGTGTTTGGTTGTGTGCGGTGTGTGTGTGGTGTGTGTGTACTGTGCAGTATGTGTGTGTAGTATGTGTGTTTGGTTGTGTGCGGTGTGTGTGTAGTGTCTGTGTACTGTGCAGTATGTGTGTTTGGTTGTGTGCGGTGTGTGTGTAGTGTGTGTGTGGTGTGTGTGTACTGTGCAGTATGTGTGTGTAGTATGTGTGTTTGGTTGTGTGCGGTGTGTGTATAGTGTGTGTGCGCACGCACGCAGTATGTCTGATGTGTGTGTGGTATGTGTGTTTGGTCGTGTGTAGTGTGTGTGGTGTGTGGTATGTGTGTTTGGTTGTGTGTGGTGTGTGTATAGTGTGTGTGTGCGCGATATGTGTGATGTGTGTGTGGTATGTGTGTTTGGGTGTGTGTGGTGTGTGTAGTGTGTGTGTGGTATGTGATGTGTGTTTGGTTGTGTCTGGTGTGTGTGTAGTGTGTGTGTGCGGTATGTGTGATGTGTGTGTGGTATGTCTGTTTGAAAGTGTAGTGTGTGTGGTGTGTGTGGTGTGTGTGGTGTGTAGTGTGTATGTGTGTATGGTGTGTGTGGTGTGTAGTGTGTGTGGTGTGTGTGGTGTGTGTTGTGTGTATGTGTGTGTGGCGTGTGTGGTGTGTAGTGTGTATGTGTGTGTGCTGTGTGTTGTGTGTAGTGTGTGTGGCGTGTGGTGTGTGTGGTGTGTGTGTGGTGTGTAGTGTGTGTCGTGTGTGTGGTTGTGTAGTGTGTGCCGTGTGTGTGTGGTTGTGTGTATGGTGTGTAGTGTGTGTGTGATGTGTGTGTAGTGTGTGTGTGGTATGTGTGTGTGTGGTGTGGTGTGTGTAGTGTGTGTGTGTGGTGTGTGTGTGGTGTGTAGTGTGTGTGGTGTGTGTGGTGTGTCGTGTGTAGTGTGTGTGTGGTGTGTGGTGTGTGGTGTGTAGTGTGTGTGTGGTGTATGATGTGTGTGGTGTGTCGTGTGTAGTGTGTGTGGTGTGTCGTGTGTGGTGTGTCGTGTGTGTGGTTGTGTGTGTGTGGTGTGTCGTGTGTGTGTGTAGTGTGTGTGGTGTGTAGTGTGTGTGGTGTGTGGTGTGTGGTGTGTAGTGTGTGTAGTGTGTGTGTGTAGTGTGTGGTGTGTGGTGTGTGGTGTGTCGTGTGTGTGTGTAGTGTGTGTGTGTGTGCTGTGTGGTGTGTGGTGTGTCGTGTGTGTGTGTAGTGTGTGTGGTGTGTGTGATGTGTCGTGTGTAGTGTGTGTGTGTGGTGTATGGTGTGTGTGGTGTGTGATGTGTCGTGTGTAGTGTGTGTGTGTGGTGTGTAGTGTGTGTAGTGTGTGTGTACTGTGTGTGTGTGGTGTGTGTGATGTGTTGTGTGTAGTGTGTGTGTGTAGTGTGTGTGGTGTGTGTGGTGTGTAGTGTGTGTGTGTAGTGTGTGTGGTGTGGTGTGTAGTGTGTGTGTGGTGTGGTGTGTGTGGTGTGTCATGTGTAGTGTGTGTGTGTGGTGTGGTGTGTGTAGTGTGTGTGGTGTGTGTGGCGTGTGTGGTGTGTAGTGTGTGTGGTGTGATGTGTCGTATGTAGTGTGTGTGTGTGGTGTGTCGTGTGTAGTGTGTGTAGTGTGTGTGGTGTGTCGTGTGTAGTGTGTGTAGTGTGTGTGGTGTGTCGTGTGTAGTGTGTGTAGTGTGTGTGGTGTGTCGTGTGTAGTGTGTGTAGTGTGTGTGGTGTGTCGTGTGTAGTGTGTGTAGTGTGTGTGGTGTGTCGTGTGTAGTGTGTGTAGTGTGTGTGGTGTGTCGTGTGTAGTGTGTGTAGTGTGTGTGGTGTGTCGTGTGTAGTGTGTGTAGTGTGTGTGGTGTGTCGTGTGTAGTGTGTGTAGTGTGTGTGGTGTGTCGTGTGTAGTGTGTGTAGTGTGTGTGGTGTGTCGTGTGTAGTGTGTGTAGTGTGTGTGGTGTGTCGTGTGTAGTGTGTGTAGTGTGTGTGGTGTGTCGTGTGTAGTGTGTGTAGTGTGTGTGGTGTGTCGTGTGTAGTGTGTGTAGTGTGTGTGGTGTGTCGTGTGTAGTGTGTGTAGTGTGTGTGGTGTGTCGTGTGTAGTGTGTGTAGTGTGTGTGGTGTGTCGTGTGTAGTGTGTGTAGTGTGTGTGGTGTGTCGTGTGTAGTGTGTGTAGTGTGTGTGGTGTGTCGTGTGTAGTGTGTGTAGTGTGTGTGGTGTGTCGTGTGTAGTGTGTGTAGTGTGTGTGGTGTGTCGTGTGTAGTGTGTGTAGTGTGTGTGGTGTGTCGTGTGTAGTGTGTGTAGTGTGTGTGGTGTGTCGTGTGTAGTGTGTGTAGTGTGTGTGGTGTGTCGTGTGTAGTGTGTGTAGTGTGTGTGGTGTGTCGTGTGTAGTGTGTGTAGTGTGTGTGGTGTGTCGTGTGTAGTGTGTGTAGTGTGTGTGGTGTGTCGTGTGTAGTGTGTGTAGTGTGTGTGGTGTGTCGTGTGTAGTGTGTGTAGTGTGTGTGGTGTGTCGTGTGTAGTGTGTGTAGTGTGTGTGGTGTGTCGTGTGTAGTGTGTGTAGTGTGTGTGGTGTGTCGTGTGTAGTGTGTGTAGTGTGTGTGGTGTGTCGTGTGTAGTGTGTGTAGTGTGTGTGGTGTGTCGTGTGTAGTGTGTGTAGTGTGTGTGGTGTGTCGTGTGTAGTGTGTGTAGTGTGTGTGGTGTGTCGTGTGTAGTGTGTGTAGTGTGTGTGGTGTGTCGTGTGTAGTGTGTGTAGTGTGTGTGGTGTGTCGTGTGTAGTGTGTGTAGTGTGTGTGGTGTGTCGTGTGTAGTGTGTGTAGTGTGTGTGGTGTGTCGTGTGTAGTGTGTGTAGTGTGTGTGGTGTGTCGTGTGTAGTGTGTGTAGTGTGTGTGGTGTGTCGTGTGTAGTGTGTGTAGTGTGTGTGGTGTGTCGTGTGTAGTGTGTGTAGTGTGTGTGGTGTGTCGTGTGTAGTGTGTGTAGTGTGTGTGGTGTGTCGTGTGTAGTGTGTGTAGTGTGTGTGGTGTGTCGTGTGTAGTGTGTGTAGTGTGTGTGGTGTGTCGTGTGTAGTGTGTGTAGTGTGTGTGGTGTGTCGTGTGTAGTGTGTGTAGTGTGTGTGGTGTGTCGTGTGTAGTGTGTGTAGTGTGTGTGGTGTGTCGTGTGTAGTGTGTGTAGTGTGTGTGGTGTGTCGTGTGTAGTGTGTGTAGTGTGTGTGGTGTGTCGTGTGTAGTGTGTGTAGTGTGTGTGGTGTGTCGTGTGTAGTGTGTGTAGTGTGTGTGGTGTGTCGTGTGTAGTGTGTGTAGTGTGTGTGGTGTGTCGTGTGTAGTGTGTGTAGTGTGTGTGTGGTGTGTGTGGTGTGTGTGGTGTGTAGTGTGTGTGGTGTGGTGTGTAGTGTGTGTGTGGTGTGTAGTGTGTATGTGTGTGTGGTGTATGGTGTGTGTGTGTGTGTGGTGTGTAGTGTGTGTGGTGTGATGTGTCGTGTGTGGTGTGTGTGGTGTGTCGTGTGTAGTGTGTGTAGTGTGTGTGGTGTGGTGTGTCGTGTGTGGTGTGTCGTGTGTGTGGTTGTGTGTGTGTGGTGTGTCGTGTGTAGTGTGTGTAGTGTGTGTGGTGTGGTGTGTCGTGTGTGGTGTGTCGTGTGTGTGGTTGTGTGTGTGTGGTGTGTCGTGTGTAGTGTGTGTAGTGTGTGTGGTGTGGTGTGTCGTGTGTGGTGTGTCGTGTGTGTGGTTGTGTGTGTGTGGTGTGTCGTGTGTAGTGTGTGTAGTGTGTGTGGTGTGGTGTGTCGTGTGTGGTGTGTCGTGTGTGTGGTTGTGTGTGTGTGGTGTGTCGTGTGTAGTGTGTGTAGTGTGTGTGGTGTGGTGTGTCGTGTGTGGTGTGTCGTGTGTGTGGTTGTGTGTGTGTGGTGTGTCGTGTGTAGTGTGTGTAGTGTGTGTGGTGTGGTGTGTCGTGTGTGGTGTGTCGTGTGTGTGGTTGTGTGTGTGTGGTGTGTCGTGTGTAGTGTGTGTAGTGTGTGTGGTGTGGTGTGTCGTGTGTGGTGTGTCGTGTGTGTGGTTGTGTGTGTGTGGTGTGTCGTGTGTAGTGTGTGTAGTGTGTGTGGTGTGGTGTGTCGTGTGTGGTGTGTCGTGTGTGTGGTTGTGTGTGTGTGGTGTGTCGTGTGTAGTGTGTGTAGTGTGTGTGGTGTGGTGTGTCGTGTGTGGTGTGTCGTGTGTGTGGTTGTGTGTGTGTGGTGTGTCGTGTGTAGTGTGTGTAGTGTGTGTGGTGTGGTGTGTCGTGTGTGGTGTGTCGTGTGTGTGGTTGTGTGTGTGTGGTGTGTCGTGTGTAGTGTGTGTAGTGTGTGTGGTGTGGTGTGTCGTGTGTGGTGTGTCGTGTGTGTGGTTGTGTGTGTGTGGTGTGTCGTGTGTAGTGTGTGTAGTGTGTGTGGTGTGGTGTGTCGTGTGTGGTGTGTCGTGTGTGTGGTTGTGTGTGTGTGGTGTGTCGTGTGTAGTGTGTGTAGTGTGTGTGGTGTGGTGTGTCGTGTGTGGTGTGTCGTGTGTGTGGTTGTGTGTGTGTGGTGTGTCGTGTGTAGTGTGTGTAGTGTGTGTGGTGTGGTGTGTCGTGTGTGGTGTGTCGTGTGTGTGGTTGTGTGTGTGTGGTGTGTCGTGTGTAGTGTGTGTAGTGTGTGTGGTGTGGTGTGTCGTGTGTGGTGTGTCGTGTGTGTGGTTGTGTGTGTGTGGTGTGTCGTGTGTAGTGTGTGTAGTGTGTGTGGTGTGGTGTGTCGTGTGTGGTGTGTCGTGTGTGTGGTTGTGTGTGTGTGGTGTGTCGTGTGTAGTGTGTGTAGTGTGTGTGGTGTGGTGTGTCGTGTGTGGTGTGTCGTGTGTGTGGTTGTGTGTGTGTGGTGTGTCGTGTGTAGTGTGTGTAGTGTGTGTGGTGTGGTGTGTCGTGTGTGGTGTGTCGTGTGTGTGGTTGTGTGTGTGTGGTGTGTCGTGTGTAGTGTGTGTAGTGTGTGTGGTGTGGTGTGTCGTGTGTGGTGTGTCGTGTGTGTGGTTGTGTGTGTGTGGTGTGTCGTGTGTAGTGTGTGTAGTGTGTGTGGTGTGGTGTGTCGTGTGTGGTGTGTCGTGTGTGTGGTTGTGTGTGTGTGGTGTGTCGTGTGTAGTGTGTGTAGTGTGTGTGGTGTGGTGTGTCGTGTGTGGTGTGTCGTGTGTGTGGTTGTGTGTGTGTGGTGTGTCGTGTGTAGTGTGTGTAGTGTGTGTGGTGTGGTGTGTCGTGTGTGGTGTGTCGTGTGTGTGGTTGTGTGTGTGTGGTGTGTCGTGTGTAGTGTGTGTAGTGTGTGTGGTGTGGTGTGTCGTGTGTGGTGTGTCGTGTGTGTGGTTGTGTGTGTGTGGTGTGTCGTGTGTAGTGTGTGTAGTGTGTGTGGTGTGGTGTGTAGTGTGTGTGTGGTGTGTGTGATGTGTCGTGTGTAGTGTGTGTGTGGTGTATGGTGTGTGGTGTGTAGTGTGTGTGTGGTGTATGATGTGTGTGGTGTGTCGTGTGTAGTGTGTGTGGTGTGTCGTGTGTGGTGTGTCGTGTGTGTGGTTGTGTGTGTGTGGTGTGTCGTGTGTGTGTGTAGTGTGTGTGGTGTGTAGTGTGTGTGGTGTGTGGTGTGTGGTGTGTAGTGTGTGTAGTGT
>NW_027529175.1:9115153-9135719 GCF_008692635.1 Crocuta crocuta
GGGGGGGGGGCCGCCAGCAGCCCCCCCAGGAATTTCCCAGGGCAGCTTTCCGGCCCCAGGTCCCCCTACCAGCTCATGTCATCCCTCCGGGGCCTCTGACCTAAGACCGGGACCTGGGTTTCTGGTTGGGGAGGCTTTCTGTGCTTCCTGACGCTGGAGGGACAGGGCGGGGCAGTGGACACGGCCTGGCATGGCCTTGGGGACTGGGGTGGGGGAAAAGCGTCCGCCGGGGCCCAGCCCTGATGAAACCTGAAAGTCAAGGAGGGGTGTGGGGGAGCAAAACTGAAAAGGCAGGAGCTCTCAGAGACGGGGCTGGACATCGGGCTGGGGTCAAGGCCGCTGCTGATGTTGTGGGGAAAAGAAGGGGCCAGGGTCCGGCCCCCCCACCCCCTTGGTGGCACATTCCAGGGTGGTTTCTGGGCCTTTGCGTGGGAGCGCTGTGGGGTCGGGCGGCCGGGACAGAAAGTTCTCCATGGCCCAGAAATCTCTGAACCTGTAATTGGAGCTGTCACAGCTGGTCGGCGCTGTGAATTGGAGTTTAAAAGGAGTCGACCCAAAGCACTTTCTTCCCTTTTAACTGCCAGCTGGGAACTACCCCCGAGCGGAGCACCTGCCCCCGTTCTGGGGAAGAGCCTGCCCGCGGTGGTGGTGTTATGCGAATGGCCGGCACTTTCCCCTGCGGTTCCCGGAGGCTGCTCAGGTGTGCGCACACGGGACGCTGGGCCAGCGCAGCCCTGACCTCTAGGTAGGGGGAAGGCCTGTGTGCTGCCAGCTATGTTTGTTCAAAGCCGAGCCTCCGCAGGCGTCGGAGTCTTTTGGAGACGCGAGTTCTTTTTTGGCGTTGCTGCAGCAGCTGGCAGGAGGGTCAGCTTGGGATAGAGCCCTGATGGGGGGCAGCCTGCCAGCGCGCAGGAAGTGGCTCTGGACGCCTGGGACATTGCTAATTTGGAACAGACGCCCACAGTTAGGAGAGGGGCCTTGCAGGGAGTGGTGCCGGGCTCGTCTTCCCGTACCCGGGACAGGGATGAGAGGCCTCCGTCTCCCGGGCCGCGCGGCGCGGGCGCGCGGCTTCGGATGTGACCCCGAGCCCACATGAAGGGATTCGCGGCGGTTCCGGGGACTGGCTGACCGTCGTCGGGCCCAGGAGCGCGGAGGCCATCTGTGCAGGCCCGACTCCTCCCTCCTTGCCCTCAGCAGTCACAATTCCTGCCCCCGCCCCCAGCCTCCCTGAGGCAGTGTGATTGGCCCTAGTTCTGGAAAAGCACTGCTGGGAGGTGCTCGCTCAGCCAAGGGAGTGAGCTTCGGTTTGCTTGGCCAAATTTTAGTCAGGCTCCTGAACCTTCTCCTGGGCCCATCTGCTAAACTCAGTCTTAGCAAGAACCCTCCACCCTCGATATCTGATCAGTCTCTCGATCCCCCACCCACCCCAGCCGATGTCTGATCGTCTGGCCTGTCCGGCAAGGGTCCTGGCAGGATGGTTTAGCCAGAAGCCTCTCGCCCCTGATGTTTCTTCTTAGTAACTTTCTGTCCACTGATCCCCATCCACCCCTTGGCGATCGTAGGTCAAATGTTCCTTGACCCTCCCAGGGTTCCTGGCTGGGTCGGAAAATTAAACTGACAAAGACAGATTAGCTGGAGGAAGCCCACACGTTTGTTTAACTTTACGTTTTACCCGACGTGGAAGACTTCGTACAGAAATGACCCAAAGAAACAGATGAACTTGGGTATTTTCTGCTAGGTCTGATGACAACCGGACAGCTGTGGAGGAGGAGAGGTTAGGGAGCGTGAGGCTAGTGCAGCAAACTGGGGAAACTCGGCAAGGCCGGTTTGCTGGGATACACTCCTTTGTCTTTGGCATAAGGGTGCTCCTTTTCTCCAGGCACAGGAAGGCTGGATGGCCTGTTCCAGGGGAGAAGGGAGAGGGAGGCCTTCTCGGTTCTGCTGTTTTCTCACCTTCCCTCAGCTTCAGATATGCAGTATGCTAAAGTGTCGTATTTTGGGGTAGCATGTTCTGAACCCCATCACTATCGATTCCCACTTGCTCATGCTGTCATCAGAGTTGAGCCCCCACCACATAATTCTATCACAGTGGTCTGGGTACCTGGGGCCTGAATAAATAGTCTGCTTTGCCACTTCCTTTAATTGGTTAAATGTATTCTTTTTAAAAAATTCCAGTTAACGTACGGTGTTATATTAGCCTCAGACACACAAGATAGTGATCTAACAATTTTTTAAAATGTTTGTTTATTTATGTTTTTAGAGGGGGAGAGAAAACGTAAACAGGGGAAGGGCAGAGAGAGAGGGGGACAGAATCCCAAGCAGGCTTCCCGCTGTCAGCACAGAGCCTGACTTAGGGCTCATCATGACCTGAGGCGAAATCAAGAGTTGGTTTCTTAAGTGACTGAGACACCCAGGACCTCCTAACAATTCTTTTAAAAAATGCTTTTGGGGCGCCCTAGTGACCCCAGTGACCCAAGAAATCTATACATCACCCAGTGTCCATCATTATAAGTGCATTCTTAATCCCCATCACCTATGTCACTACCCCCCACCGCCCCTCTGGTAACCATCAGTGTGTTCTCTATAGTTAAAAGACTATTTCTTGGTTTCACTCTTTTTTTGTTTTGTTATTTTAAAAAATTTTTAATGTTTTATTTTTTTTATTTATTTTTTAAATTAAAAAAAATTTTTTTTAATGTTTTTATTTATTTCTAGGAGAGAGAGAGAGAGAGAGACAGCGTGAGCAGGGGAGGGTCAGAGAGAGAGGGAGTCACAGACTGAAACAGGCTCCAGGCTCTGAGCTGGCAGTCAGCACAGAGCCCGACACGGGGCTCGAACCCACGAACCGCGAGATCATGACCTAAGCGAAAGTCGGACGCTTAACCGACTAAGCCACCCAGGCGCCCCTTTTAATGTTTTATTTATTTCTGAGAGAGAGAGCGAGAGAGCGAGAGAGCAGGGGAGGGTTAGAGAGAGAGAGGGAGACACAAAATCTGAAACAGCCTCCAGGCTCTGAGCTGTCTGTCAGCACAGAGCCCGATGCACGGGCTCGAACCCACGAACCGTGAGATCATGACCTGAGCTGAAGTCAGATGCTTAACCAACTGAGCCGCCCAAGCGCCCCTATTTGTTTTGTTTCTTAAATTCTACACTTAAGTGAAATCATATGGTATTTGTCTTTGACTCATTTCTTATTTTTTTTAATGTTTACTTATTTTTGAGGGGGGGGAGGGGTAGAGAGAGGGGGACAGAGGATCCGAGGCAGGCTCCGCACTGACAGCAGTGAGCCAAAGTGGGGCTTGAACTTATGAACCGTGAGACCATGACCTGAGCTGAAGTTGGATGCTCAACACACTGAGCCACCCAGGCGCCCCCTGACGGATTCATTTCACTCAGCATTATACCCTCTGGCTTGATCCATGTTGTTGCAAAAGGCAAGATTTCATTCTTTTTTTATGGCTGAGTGGTATTCCATTATGTATATCCTCCAAATATATAATATATATCTCTATATGTCTATATCTCTATTTATATATATATATGTATATCCCACATTTTCTTTATCTGTTCGTCAGTAGACATAGGTTACTTCCATAATTTGGCATTGTAAACAATGTTGCAATAAACACAGGGGTACATATATCTTTTTGAATTAGTGTTTTCTTATTCTTTGGGTAAATATCCAGTAGGGGGATTACTGGGTCATATGGTGGTTCTATTATTAACGTTTTGAGGAACCTCCATACCGTTTTCCCCGGTGGCTGCAGAAGTTTGCATTCCTACCAGCTGCTTACCATTTTAACAAGTGTCGTGAATAATTTTTAAAAATGTTTTAATTTATTTTTGAGAGGGAGAGAGAGACAGAGTGTGAGTGGGGAGGGGCAGAGAGAGAGGGAGACACAGAATCCGAAGCAGGCTCCAAGCTCCGAGCTGCCAGCACAAAATCCGACGTGGGGCTCCAACCCATGAACGGTGAGATCATGACCTGAGCCAGAGTCAGACACTTAACTTAAAGAACTGAATAATTCTTTAACAAGATGCTGGCTGGGAAGTTCTCATGGCGTCCACTGGAATGGAGTGGGAGGCAGGACGGCTCCTAGGAAGGGGGTGCAGTTCTGAGCAGATAGGAGAGGTGTGCCCGGGAGCGCTGTGGCTGGTGTGAAGTGGTATAGCTTTGGGTGGCGCTCGCTGTTCCTTGGTCGCCTGCCCTTGGCATCTTCTAGCCTTATGCCTCTGAGCTTGCTGCCCCTATCTGAGACCTTTTATCAGCACGGCTGCCTCCCACCTCCTTCGGACCCTTTGGGATATCACTCTTTCAGTGAGTCTTTCCTGGCGTCCGAGCTCCCTCTCCCACCCGTCTGCCCAGTTGTGAGCTGCTGCCCTTGGTGTCTGTTGGTGGGGCATAAACTAATGACATAGGCAAAGCGTAGCCTCAAGTGGCACTTGGCAAATCTGTATTATTATTCTTATTGTCCTTGGGGGGGTCTGCCACAGGGGGCCACAGGGGGCCACAGGGGGCTTGGGCAGACAGGGCTTATCTGGGTGACAACAAGGTGGAGAGATGAAGACAGCTTGTCAGTCGAGTTATAAGCAGGGGTCAAGTTTTGTCAAGTTTTATTGGATCTTGCATGCAAGGGAGAAGCTCCTGAGAGACCACTTCAAAGATTCACTCAGGGCAGGAAGGAGAATCACTGTCAGACTAGATGCAAAAACAACCTCTGGTTATACATCACTTATCTGTGAATGACACTCAGCTGGCCTGGCGATTGGTTCCAAAACAAGTTATGCCATCAGTAAAGTTCATCAGAGCGTTGCACGTGCATATTTCATCAGGAATGCTAATTTCTCCCCAGAAGGAAGTTCTGCACGGACCAGGTGTGGCACAACTTTTCCTTGCCAGTGCTTCTAAGGAACTAGATGGAGCCACTGAATGAGCATCTTCTAGAGCAGATCTAATATTTAGAAGCAGACTCTAGACTCCATGTTATGGCAGCCAGGACACCCCACTGCCTGGTGCAGGTCTGGCTCTGGTGGGCGGGAAGGCAGTTTCTACTGCATGGGTCCAAGGGCTTGAGGGAGACAGGCTGAGGTGTGAACTTCTCAGTTGGACATAGTGTAGCCTTTCAGAGCAAGACAGGGGCAATTTAATGTAAACACAGGACAGAAGACTTAGGCACCAAGATAATTGCACGATTTTGCACATCTTTGCGAAGTCCTGAGGGATGGATATTGGAGGAAGACGGCCCTCCGTCAGGGGACTGACAGTGAGCATAGGCTCTGGATCTGAGGGGCTGGGACGGTGTTGATTGTGCACTAATAAAGCCAGGGCTCGCACCAGCCTGTGCGATGGAGCTGAGATGCTGCATACTCCTTGGTTTACTGGTGTTGAAAAACAAAGTTCAACAGAATAAACGTAAAGATCTAATGAGCTTTATTCAGTGATTCTTGGATGGGCCAGTAACCCATCCAGCAAGTAGAAAGGAGCTCCAAGGAACTGTACAAAATGGTAGGAATTTATAGGCAGAGGGAAGGAGGACAGGAAGTTCAAAGAATGGATTGCTTGAGGCAAGGTCACCTTCCTCAGGGAAGGCAGAGCGGCTTATCATGCAGATGACCTCACTGTGCTGACTAGGAAATTGCAGATTCATGGGTTTGAAATTCCACTCCTGGGAGTGAGTCTGCCATTAGGTTAGGTGATAAGTCTTGCTGGGGCTTAGCAAAAGTGACTCCATTTTGGGGCCTGCTATTTCTTTTTCGCAAATGGAGAGAAGACATCCAAATACTGAGATCGGAAGGTATTGTGCTTGAATTGCTCAGTGTCCCCGTTCCCTAAGTGTCCTCTGAGGGGGCCTGGAGCACACCCCCTCAGCAAGACATTAAGGAGTGTAGTTTGGCGTAGACAGGGGAGTAGCAGCACTCTTGAACGGCTCTGGGAAGGCTGGCTGCTGTAGGGCAGAACAGGAACAAGGTAAAGAGATATTGGGGTGGCAGAGGCCACGTGGCCAGGCTGATGTGGTCATCATGATGATCAAGCAGAATGGTGTGGACTCAGGGACCACTGCCTCATTGGCCTTGGAGTCACCCTCCAGGACACAGAGGGTGGGGCCAGTGGAAGCTTGGGCGGTGGTAGAAAGACCCTCAGTCTCAGGAACTGGCCTGGGTTGATTCACAATGGAGGAAAGTCACTCCAGCTCCTCTTCCAATTCCTGGACATGAGTCATTCAGAGACCTTGAGCCCTCTGCCAGAGGGAGAGACCTGGCGGAAACACCCGAGGCCATGCAGAGTCTTGCCTGTGGCCTCTCCTGCAGGGAGGTGCAGACTTTTGCCAGGATTTCCATGCACTGGCAGGTGGGGCAGGGGGTGGGGAGGGACACTCGAAGCTTTCAGGGACTGTTAGGTACTGATTCTGAGCTATTGCCACTTCCCAGACACTCTAATGCCCTCAAAGTCCAGGTGCTTTGGAGGTCAGGTAAGATATGCATTCTGGACCACAGTCCATCTCACAATGGACACAGTGAATATGTGACTCTATCTTGTATTAATTTCCCCAGACTATTTGCGGGTCCAGGCAAGGACTTCCAAGGCAGGAAGCCCAATGGGCCATTGGGAGGCCTCTAGAGCTCCCCTCTTATGTCAGTTGAGGAAATACCAGCCACTTTGACAACTAAGTCCCCAAATCTCAGAGACTTAATACAACAGATATTTATTTCATGTTCACAGAAAGTCAGGTTTACAATATTGGCAGGGATGGGGGACCGTCTGCTCCATATAGTCATTTAGGGACCAGGGGAAACAAAATGCTGCCATTCTCAAAATGTGGATTTAAGGTCATCCTGGATGCCTACACCCAGCAAGCAGAAGGGTGACGAGAAAGCATGCAGGCTTGAGCAGGAGGCACTCACAGGTCGGGCCTAGAGCAGCACATATCATTTCTACCCAGATCAGTTCCAGAACTCTGTGACCCGGCCCTACCCAGATACAAAAGAAGCCAAGAGGTGTGGACTACTGGAGCCAGCAGTTGGGGCACCAGCTTCCTGACATCTCAGTTTGCCGACGGTGGCAAGAGTAACTCCCTAGGGGACCAATTCTACGGCGCTGCTGGGGGAGAGTGTATCTCTAGAAGTCCAAACTGGATGCTTCTCTCTCAGTCCTTCCAATGACTTTGTAGGCACGAATTCCAGTATTAAATCCCTTTCTGCTCAAATTGGCCGTACACAAGTCTGTAATCTACATCCAAACTGACTCTTTTACAGTCAGCGAGATGAGAGGTAACTCAGTGAAAGCTACTTTTCAAAAAAGAGAAAAGATTTTGTAACAATCTCACCACAGGATGGAAATAAAATCTCTGCTCAGAATTCATTAAGTGTAGACTCACCCTCAAATGGGTGTGGGTTTTAAATACTGACTACCTGGGTGGTTTGGAATTGAGTCGAAGTGGTTGTAGTTTAGCAGCACTGGGGCACCTAGCAGGAGCAAATGCAAATAATCTCTGGAGGAGTGAAGTCTCAACTCAATTTCTCCAGGTTCCCACAGATTGGATTAGCCAAACATGAGATCACAATCTAAAATCATAAACCATATAAGTATGCTAAAGGTGTTTACAGAGAAAAAGCAGCTGAAAAACTAAGTAAGAGATGAGAAACAATCAGAAAGGACAGAATAAACAGGGAAAGGGAAAGAATCTGATAGACTTGAAAATGAACAGAATATAACTTTAGAAAAGAAAAATATAATTGAAATTTCAGTGGGCAGGTTAAATAGCAAACTAGACACAGCTGGAATTATTGAACTAGAAGGTGGGCCTACAGAAATTACCCAGAATGCAAAATAGATCAGGAGATGAGACTATTTCAGAACCAGAGGGTCTAAACATATTTAAAATTTTGTTCATGTTTAAAAAATTTTTCACGCTTTACAATTTCATTAGATATATTCATGTTGTTGTGGAATCACTACCATTATCCATTTCTAGAACTTTTTCATCATATAAAACAGAAACTCTGTACTCATTAAATAATAACAACCTATTCTCTCCTTCCCCAGCCCCTGGTAACCTCTATTCTGGTTTCTGTTTCTATGAATTTGCCTATTTGAGATATCTCATATGTGTGATCATATAATGTTTGTCCTTTTATGAATGGCTTATTTCACTTCACATGTTTTCAAGGTTCATCCATGAGCTCTAACATATTTTTAATAGAGGATACTGAGGAGACACAACATTCAAAAAGATAACAGTAGTGAATTTCCAGATTTGATGACAGACATAACCCCTAACATTCAGGAATCATAACAAATCCCAAATAGCACAACTAAAACTAAATTAACACCCGCACATATACTGAAATTGAATCCTATTAAAGACAACAGGCTCCTATAAGCCTCCAGAAAGAACAATCTACAGAAGGAATAACAATTTAAAACAGCATGTATTTCAATTTCGACGATAGAGCCCAGATGACAATAGAATAGTAAGTTTAAAATGTGGAGTGTAAAGAACTTAATCTAGAATTGTATACACAGGGTGACAGATTGCTATTTGCCTATTCTAATATCCACCAAGCTTTCTTCCTTATTAACAGAGCCCTGGTTTTGTAGGGGGGCAGCATGTGTTCACCTAAGAAAGAACTTCATTTCCTAGGCTCACTTGCAGCCAGACCCAGTTCTGGTCAATGAGATGAAGCAGAGTCATCGAGTAAGATTTCAAAAAAGTTCCTCAAGAAGGTCAGACATCTGTTCACGGTGAAAAACTCTGCGAATGATGATTATAAGAGGACCTTCTAAATCTGATGAAGGTCACCTCTAAAAACCTTTCAGGTAACATAATACTTGATGGTGAAATAGCAAACATTTTCCTCCTATGATTGAGAGAAAAGCCGGGATGTTTGCTCTTACCACTTCTATATAACACAGTATCGGTGGTCCTAGCCATTGCAACAAGGCAAGGAAAAGAAATAAAATGCATCACAACTCAAAAGGAGAAAGTATTTTACTATTTGCCGATGACCCGATTGTTTATGTAGAAAATCCTAAGGAACCCATGATAATGCTATTAGGGGTGCCTGGGTGGCTCAGTCGGTTGAGTATCCAACTTTAGCTCAGATCACGATCTCACAGTTTGTGAGTCTGAGCTACATGTCCGGCTCTGTGATGACAGCTCAGAGCCTGCTTTGGATTCTCTGTCTCCCTCTCTCTCTGGCCCTCCCCACCCTTCTCTCTCAAAAATAAGTAAATAAACATTAAAAAAATTAAAATGCTATTAGAACTAAGTGAATTTAACAAGTCTACAAACTACAAAGTTTATATGCAAAAATCAGTTGTATTTGTAAATACTAGCAACAAACAATTATAAAATGAAATGAGAAACAAAGCAAATAAACAAAGGAAAAAAGAGACCAACAAAAAACCAGAGTCCTAACTATAGAGAGCAAACTGACGGATTCCAGAAGGGAAGAGTGCAGGGGGGAGGGTGAGATACACGGAGGGGATTAAGAGCACACTCATTACAATGACCACTGAGTAATGTATAGAACTGTTGAATCACTATACTGTACACATGAAATTAATATAACACTACATGCTAAAAAATATAATGAATTCTAAAAATAAAAAAGTGACATTAAAATTTCATCTGCAGTAATGTGAAATAACAAAATTCTTAGGAATAAATGTGACAAAAATGTGTAAGAACTTTATTCTGAAAACTACTAAGCCTTGTTGAGATAAATTAAGGAAGACCAAAATAAATGAGGGAACTTACTATGCTCAAACATTGGACTATTGAATACTGTTAAAAATCTACTCTTTCTAGACATATATTTTAAATGTTTATTTTTGAGGAGGGGCAGAGAGAAGATTTGAAGCGGGTTCTGTGCTGACAGCAGAGAGAACCTGAAGTGGGGTTCCAACTCATGAACCATGAGATTATGGCCTGAGCCTAAGTCAGACACCTAACCGATTGAGCCACCCAGGCACCCCTTTTCTAGATGTATTCATTGACGTACTGCAACATCAATCAAATTCCTACCAGGTTTTTAAAAAATTTTTGTAGAAAATGACAAGTTGATTCTAAAATTTATACAGAAATGAAAATGACCTAGAATAGCCAACAAGACTAAAACAGAACAAAGTTGTAGGGTTTATTTACACTACTTGATTTCAAGACTTTATAGAAAGTATGACAATCTGGTATTGAAGAAAGCATAAATATAGATGTAAGGAAAATAATAGAAAATCAGGAGTAGATATACATATATGTGATCAACTGATTTTCCACCAAGCTTTTGTTTTTTTTAATGTTTTATTTATTTCTAAGAGAGAGACAGCATGAGCAGGGGAGGGTCAGAGAGAGAGGGAGGTACATAATCTGAAACAGGCTCAGGCTCCGAGCTGTCAGCACAGAGCCCGATATGGGGCTGGAACCCACGAACCATGAGAACATGACCTGAGCCGAAGTCGGACACTTAACTGACTGAGCCACCCAGGCGCCCCTCAACCAAGGTTTAAAGGCAATTCAATGGAAGAGGAAAGCCTTTTCAAAATGGCACTGGGATGCCTCTAAAGCAGCAAAATCTACAGAGACAGAAGACACTAGGGGCTGGGGAGAGGGGAGTGGAGAGTTACTGTATAATGGGCACAGTTTCCATGAGGGATAATGAAAGAATTCTGGAGACAAATAGTGGTGATGAGTGCACAACAATGCAAATGTACTTAATGTCACTAAATTGTACACTTAAAAATGATTAAAATGGTCATTTTTATGTTACGTATATATAAATATGTTTTACCACAATAAAATCTTTTGAAATAATTTTAAAATTTTTCATTTATTTTGATTTAAAAAATTTTTAAATGTTTTATTTATTTCTGAGAGAGAGAGAGAGAAAGAGACAGTGTGAGCAGTGGAGGGTCAGAGAGAGAGGGAGACACAGAATCTGAAACAGGCTCCAAGCTCTGAGCGAGCTGTCAGCACAGAGCCCGACGCGGGGCTCGAACCCACAAACCGCGAGATCCGCCCCTTTTTATTTATTTTAAAAGAGAGATAGAGAACAAGCGGGGAAGGGACAGAGAGAGAGGGAGATAGAATCCCAAATAGGCTCCACACTGCCAGCACAGAGCCCAATGTGAGGCTGGAACTCATGAACCATGAGATCATGGCCCGAGCTGAAGTCAAGAGTTGGAGGCTTAACTGATTGAGCCATCTAGGCACCCCTTGAAATAATTTAAAATGTGGCTTGAACCAACTGGACATCTCCAAATGGAAAACACAAACATCAACCTTTTTTGACACCACAAACAAAAACTAACTTTAAATTAATCATAGACCTAAATGTTACAACTAAAACTTCTAGATGAAAAGACAGAGGTGGGGGACACCTGGGTGGCTCAGTCAGTTAAACATCTGACTTTAGCTCAGGTCATTAGTTCAGGTCATGATCTCACAGTTTGGTAGTTCGAGCCCTGAATCAGGCTCTGCGCTGACAGCTCAGAGCCTGGAACCTGCTTCAGATTCTGTGTTTCCCTCTCTCTCTGCCCCTCCCCTGCTTATACTCTGTCTCTCTCAAAAATAAATATTAAAAAATTAAAAAAAAAAGAAAACACAGAGGAAACTTTTTGTGATCTTGTGGTAGGTAAAGATTTCTTTGGAGAAAATAATATTTTTTTGTGTCCAGAATATATAAAAAAAATACTAAATTTCAGTAAGTCAAACTACCCGGTTTTTAAAAAATGAGCAATAGATAGAACGGGCATGTCACAAAAGAAGACATGTGAATGGTCTATAAGCATATAAAAAGAGGCTCAATATCATCACGGAAATTCATATTTAAGCACACAAGGAGATACCGCTACACATCTATTAAAATGGCTAGAATTAAATAAAAAAGTAAATGCCACGTATTGGCAAGGATGTGGAGGAAATGGAAGAAGTTGGAATTTAAAATGATACTACCATTCTGGAAAACTGCTTGCCAATTTCTTAAAAAGTTAGCATACATACATCTACCATAAGACATAGCCATTCTATCCCTAGGTATTTACACAAGAGAAATGAAAGCAAAAGTCCACACAAAAACTTCTACACAAATGTTCACAGCAGTTTTATTTCTAATTGTCCCAAACTGGAAACAGCCCAAATATACATTTCAACAGATGAACTGACAAGCAAAATGTGGTATTTTCATAAAATGGAATATTACATAGAAAAGAATGAACTGAGTGAAGTTCATCTCTAGAAGGGCTTCCCTACAGGATGGAAGGCAGAGATGATTAGATGGAAGGGTACTCTGGCAGAAAGTAGGCCAGGGCNAGCCACCCAGGCGCCCCTTATGTTAATTTTTAAGAGAGAGATAGCATGAGTGGGCAGAGAGAGCAGGAGACACAGAATCTGAATCTGGCTCTAGGCTCTGTCAGCACAGAGCCTGTCACGGGGCTTGAACGCATGAACTACTAGATCATAAGCTGAGCTGAAGTTGGATGCTTAACTGATTGAGTGACAGATGTCCCTAATTTTTTTTTATTTAAAAAAATGTTCATTTAATCTTGAGAGAGAGAAGGAGAGGGAGAGCAAATGACAAGGGCAGGGAGAGAAGGAGACAGAGAATCCTAAGCAGGCTCGATGGTGTCAGCACAGAGCCCGATGCGGGGCTCGAACTCACAAAATGTGAGGTCATGACCTGAGCTGAAATCAAGAGTCAGATCCTTAACTGAGCCACTCAGGTGCCCCCCATTTTTTTTTTTTTTTTAATCTAAGCCTTCCCTGCAATGATAGCTCCACTTCTCTGGCCCAGAGATTTCTCCAGCCCCCTCCACTACATTGAGGGAGCAGTTCTGTGCCCCACGGCTGGACTCAGCCAACCCCATCCCACTCCAGCTGATGACAGCGACCTTCCCCATCAACCTTTGTGTCCTTGGGGCTATGTGGTCCACAATTCAGTTTTTGTTGGCTTTTTGATCTTCTGATCCCGTCTGCATCATGGCTTCTAGAGACACCTTTAAAGTTTTTTTTTTTTTTTTTACAAATAATTTATTGTTAAAGTTTTTTTTAATGTTTATTCAATTTTTGAGAGACAGAGCACAAACAGGGGAGGGAAAGAGAGGGAGACACAGAATCTGAAAAAAGGCTCTAGGCTCTGAGCTGTCAGCACAAAGCCTGACACACAGCTTGTTCCCATGAATCATGAGATCATGACCTGAGCCGAGGATACTTAACTGACTGAGCCACCCAGGCACCCCTAGAGACTCCTTTAAACTACTATTCCAGGGGCGCCTGGGTGGCTCAGTTGGTTAAGTGTTCGACTTTAGCTCAGGTCATGATCTCATGGTTTGTGAGTTCAGTCCCACGCTGGGCTCTGTGCTGACAGAGCCTGGATCCTGCTTTGGATTCTGTGTCTCCCCCTTTCTCTGTCCCTCCCATGCTTATGCTCTGTCTCTCAATAATAAATAAATATTAAAAAAAAACCCTACTATTCCATTTACAATCCATGGGCTTGTCTTCCCATACTGGGATGGATTTATGATTTAAACATACATAGTTCTTTTTAACACTACTGCATTGTATACATAAAAATGGTTGGGGCGCCTGGGTGGCTTAGTCGGTTAAGCGTCCGACTTTCGCTTAGGTCATGATCTCGTGGTTCGTGGGTTCGAGCCCCGCGTCGGGCTCTGTGCTGACTGCCAGCTCGGAGCCTGGAGCCTATTTCAGAGTCTGTGTCTCCGTCTCTCTCTGACCCTCCCCTGCTCATGCTGTCTCTCTCTCCTAGAAATAAATAAAACATTAAAAAAAAAAGTTTAAGATGCTAACTTTTATGTTATGTAATTTTCACCATAATAATAAAACAAAATCCACATAGTTCTTGAATTGTCAGTGATCTTTGGTGGGGGGAGGCGCAAACATGTGGGCAAAACTTACAGTCTTGAAAGAAAAGGTCCTTGGAACCCTAATTGTGAAATTAAATAGGCAGATGTTTCTAACTTTTAATTTTACTGTTAAAATAATATTTAAAATCTATTGCTCTTTCTAAGAATCTACAACAAAGATCAGTCATCCCCACACATCATTTTGTTTTGCCACCATATATGAAAACGTCCACTAGGATGCATTCCTTGGGTTGAGATGACAGAAACCAGATCTGAACTAGCTTTATGCTGTTAATAAAAATTAGAGTGTTTATTATGTACCAGGCCCATGGTAAGCATTTCACATCCACTTATCCCATCTAGTCCACACAATAGCCCAGGAGGCTGAGAGCCAACCTGAAGGAATGAAACAATCCTACCATTGTCCTCAATTTCCCAGAGCCTGGAATTGTGCACTGGAGACATAGGAAAGACATAGGGAAGGTAAGAAGATATCCTAGGCCTCCTGGGTACTTGGAGGCTGAGCTGGGACTTTAAGACAGGCACCTGTCCTAAGGGCAGCCCCCCAGCCTGTCCATGACGTGGACTCTCAACTTAGAAGGGAAATGTACTGGGTCTTGACACCAAATTCAAGAGAAGCAGAGAGCTTTCCGATTTCTGGCACTGTTTAGGAACTTACCCCCTCAGAGCCTTCCTTGTCTCCTGTATCTATATTTCTCTCAGTGATGCTTTCCTCTCAAGGCTGGAATATTGGTCACCAGTCGCTACTGAGTTCACATCTCTCTTAGGTACCCCAAGAGTGGAGAAACAGCTATAAGAGGCAAAATCCCAGGGCAGGATTGTCACTTGCCCTGCTTGGGTCACATGCCCACTGCCATGGTTCAAGTTCTGTCTTCTCTCCTGTCTAGCCATATATGACTTTGGACAAGTTAAGTTACTTACTCGTGATGGCTTTTGTTTCCTCATTTGTTAAATGAGAACAATAACAGTGCTAGTGAAGGACATGCAGTACTCAAACACCTTAGTAAGAAACTTATTTTCATAATCCTTGTTGCATATTTCCTTTTTATTTAAGCAATTTTCATAAAGCTTTGCGGTGGTCTCTCTGTAGAAAAGTCTCACTGTGAAGTTGTAACCATTGCCTGACCCTGTAAGTTTTGGAGTTTAAGTTATTTTATTCTTTGTAGTCCCCAGAACCACCAAGCTAAGAAATTACCATAAAAGTAGTCCTCGGATAGGGACACCTGGATGGCTTAGTCAGGTGAGTATCCGACTCTTGATTTCGGCTCAGGTCATAGTCTCATGGTCATAAAGTCAAGCCCTGTGCCGGGCTCTGCACGGATCCTTAAGCTTGCTTGGGGTTCTCTCTCTCTCTCTCTCTCTCTCTCTCTCTCTCTCCCCCTCTCCCCTACTCAAGCATGCACACATGCACGTGCTCTCTCTTTCTCAAGAAAAAAAAAAAAGTTAAATAGAAAAGTAGTCCTGGGATAGTGGTACTCCTCTGAAGGGACACAGGCTGCTTAAGATTCCCGCATAAATACAGGCCCAACTGAGTTCATGGACCCAAATTACAAAATTTTCACAGAAATAATCTACCATGAGTGAGAGTCAGTAGACACCACAAAGAATAAGATTAGACCCCCCAAAAAGTCGTATAATGGAACTATTGACTAGAAATTTAAAATAAATACTTTTCAATGATTAAAGACAAGGGAAGAAATTTTTAAATTGCATTAAATTAAAAAAAAAAGCCCATATAAAGAAAGAGCAAGCAGATTTGACAATGTACCAACCTGAGCTTCTAGAAATAAAATCTATAGTCACTAAAATAGAAAACTCTATAAAAAACAACAACAACCCACAACTATATGGATAGAATTAACAGCAGATTAAACACAGTCAAAGAGAATATTAATGAGGTGGAAGTCAGAAGTGGGAAATTACCCAGAATATAGCACACACAAAGGAAAAAAAGTACTGAGAGGAAAATAATTGTCAATTTTGAGTTCTACATTGCTAAATTTTCATTCAAGAAAGAGGACAAAATAAGACATTTCAGAGACTGATGGAATTTATCACTACCAGACATTCATTAAAAATATCTGAAGTGTGAGGGCGCCTGGGTGGCTTAGTCGGTTGGGCGTCCAACTTTCGCTTAGGTCATGATCTCGCGGTTCATGGGTTCGAGCCCGGCGTCGGGCTCTGTGCTGACTGCCAGCTCAGAGCCTGGAGCCTGTTTCAGTCTGTGACTCCCTCTCTCTCTGACCCTCCCCTGCTCACGCTGTCTCTCTCTCTCTCCTAGAAATAAATAAAACATTAAAAAAAAAATCTGAAGTGTGTGTTTTTTGGAAAAAGAAACTTCAATGAGAAAGAAGAATGAGTGAAGAGACAGGCTCACATGTGGCCACATCTAAACCAGTGCTGACTGCTCCACAGTGAGAATAACAATGAAAAAGATTAATTTGGAGGTGAAAATGGCAGGGACAGGAATGTGGAGGATGAGAGAAGTGACTGCAGTTAAAATATTCTAAATCCTTACATAGAAGGGAGGTAGAGATAGTAATTGACGTTAGAACTTGTTAATTATGCATGTTGAAAATTTAAGCATATTTATGAAAGTGATAGAGAATGCATAATTTCCTAACCAATGGAAGTTGAGGGAAAGGAAATTAAAGAAAACTTGATCCATCCAATTTAGGACAGAAAGGGAGAAAAAAGAATTATAGAGAGAAAAGATAGACAATATAAAATAAGATGGTAAAAATGAATTAAAATGTATCATCAAACATAATAAATACACCATTAAGGCTGAAAACTGTAAGACTGATTTAAAAAAAAAATCTAGCTACACAGACTATACATCAAATGCATACTTAAGATATAAGGAAGGGCGCGTGGGTGGCTCAGTCGGTTAAGCGTCCGGCTTCGGCTCAGGTCATGATCTCATGGTTTGTGGGTTCGAGCCCTCATTGGGCTCTGTGCTGATGGCTAGCTCAGCCTGGAGCCGCTTCGGATTCTGTATCTCCCTCTCTCTCTGACCCTTCCCTGATCACGCTATCTCTCTCTCTCTCTCAGATATAAATAAAACATTAAAAAAAAAGATAAAAGGAAAAGAATGGAAAAAGATATATAAGGTCAACACTCACCAGAAAAAGGACTATAGTATATTAATTACTGGGAAAAAGAAAATTAAGGCCCAAAGCATGATTAGGGATAATGAGGGGTACTGTATAATGACAAAAAGAATAATTTATTAGGAAGCTATAATAATTTTAAACCTGTTAGCAGTTAAAAATAGTCTCAAAACATTTAAAACCCACTTCTCTTGGTAATTTATAAATCAAGTAGATGCAAAATTGGAAAAGGCATAGACTATTGGAATAATGCAATCAACAGACTTGATATAATGGAGATTATATATCCCCTTGCATCCAACAATTCCTATTAAACAGGAAACTTTCACAGAAACAGGCCATGAATACCACTGTAAAGAAAGTTTCCACAAAATCCCAAAAGATCGGTATTATGTAGACCTCCTCCTTCTCCCACCATAATGCAATAAAATAGGAAATCAGTAACCGAAGGTTAGTCTTCCCTCCAAAAAACCTAGTATACATTTGAAAATGTAGGGGCATCTGGGTGAAGCATCTGATTCTTGATTTTGGCTTAGGTCATGATCTCAGGGTTCATGAGTTCCAGCCCCAAGTTGGACTCTGCATTGATAGTGTGGAGCCTGCTTGGGACTCTCTCTCTCACCTTCTCTCTCTGTTCCTCCCTCACTTGTGCTCTTTCTCTTCAAAATTAATAAAAATGTAATAAAAAATAAATAAAACAAAAATAAAAAAATGGGGGGGCATCTGGCTGGCTTGGATCAGTGGAGCATGTGACTCTTCATCTCAGAGTTGTGAGTTCAAGTGCCATGCTGGGTGTAGAGATTACTTGAAAAGTAAAAAAATTTTGGGGCACCTGCGCGGCTCATTTAGTTGAGCATTCAGCTCAGCTCAGGTCATAATCTCACAGTTCGTGGGTTTGAGCCCCATATCGGGCTCTGTGCTGACAGTGCAGTACATGCTTGGAAATCTCTCTCCCTCTCTCTTCCCCTCCCTCCTCTCTCTCTCAAAATAAATAAACATTAAAAAAAAAGAAAATATAAATAAGCATCAGCAATTCCCAAGCCAAAGATATAATTGATATTATAAAATCAGAACAACATGAAATTAAAAATACTACTTATCAAGTAGCACTAAAGTGGCACTTGGAAATGGACAACCTTAAATGCTTATTGTCAGGAAAGAGAGACTAAAAATTGAATTAAATATCCAACTCAAAAAATTGAAAAAAGAATCATAACACAATAAAAAAAAAGTAGAGAAATAGAACAGAATAAAACGAAATAGAAAATTGAGGTGATTAGCAAAATTAAAAATCTAGGGGCGCCTGGGTGGCTCAGTCAGTTGGGCGTCTGACTTCGGCTCAGATCATGATCTCACAGTTAGTGGGTTTGAGCCCCATGCTGGGCTTTGTGCTGACATCTAGCTCAGAGCCTGGAGCCTGTCTTCAGATTCTATGTCTCCCGCTCTCTCTGACCCTCACCTGCTCACACTGTCTCTTTCTCTTTCAAAAATAAATAAAGCATTAAAAAAAATCTAATTCTTTAGAGAAATAGTTTGTATTCCCAGAAATTAAACTGAACAAATCAGACTTGGGATGAAACAGAATCTAAATATACTGATAGGCATTAAATAACTAGAAGTAATAAAAAATCTACCCACAAAAAATATAGCAGATCCAGACAGTTTTACAGTCAACTCAATGTTAAAGGATTCCTGCCTCATGTACTCTGCTCTGGAGTTCGGGACAGGGTCTGCTGTAAAGAGAGAAAGATGGATATGATGAGCTTGCAGGCTGAAGCTCTGATTTATCCACTCAGCAGATATATGCTGCGCATCTACACCCCACCAGGCACTATTCCAGGGCTGTGGACACATCTGTGAGCCACAGGAGCCTACGTTCTCATAGGGCAAGACAGACACTACACAGTAAAGAAGTGAGTAATGGAGTTAGAAGAGGTGCTGTGGAAGAAAGAGAAGCAGATCAGAGGAAGGGGTGGAGCAGTGAGGGGAGGAGGGTACACTGGAGAGAAGGGCAGTCAGTGGAGGGCTAAGAACAGATTGCCCCACCAAGTTGTCATGGAAACCAAGCGGGTGTCTGGGGAGCTGGGAGAGGGCCCCACAGGAGGGCAGGGTTGGGATTTGGGTGAGGAAGTGGGCCCCAGGAGTGTAAAAGGAGGGAGGGGCACAGCCAAGCTGACAGGAGGCAAAAAGCTTGGGACCACCAATGCTGGAGGGGGCTTAAGAATGTGAGGGTTTGGGGGCACCTGGGAGGCTCAGTCAGTTAGGCATTCAACTTCCACTCAGGTCATGATCTCACAGTTCGTGGGTTCAAGCCCTGCGTTGGGCTCTGTGCTGACAGCTAGCTCAGAGCCTGGAGCCTGTCTTCGGATTCTGTGTCTCCCCCTCTCTCTGACCCTACCCTGTTTATGCTGTCTCTCTGTCTCAAAAACATAAATAAAAAATTTAAAAAATTTTTAAAAAAGAACGTGAGGGTTTGGAGCATCAAGTCAAGGGTGGCAGCTGACTGAGGTTTGGGAGGCTGAGGGGGCACGTGTGGAAGTGGGCGGCACGAGGGAGGCGGGAGGCCCTGCATGGTTGTGGGCAGGGGCTCATCTAGGAATGGGCTTGCTCTGTGCCAGGCACTGTTCTAGGCGCTTTGCCTACATGAACATGGGTTTGTCCTATGAGGCCTGTTTGCATCTGAATATGTGTGGTGGGAGAATGTGGGAAAAGATCTTTCTGGAATCTTGGTTTGGATGGAAGGAGTGGGAAGCAGAGGGCCATAGGTCTGGTGACCCCTCACCTTCAAGGACAGATATAGGAGTGCAGAGGGGGCTGGGCTGGGCCACGGAGGTGGGCAGTGGCAGGCAAAGGGCGGTCCTGCCTGAGAGGTGAAGTCTGGCAGAACCTGGGCTGCTCAGGAGTCGTAGGGGAGGTGGTGAAGAGCCTGGGTCTTTTATTCTCAACAAAATAAAGGGCAAAGACACCCACTATCCTTTGCCTTCCTCCTCTATAAACCCATCATGTTGCAGGGATGGAAGGACATAATGTGGGTAAAGTGCTTCTGGGTATTGTTATTTTTGCTATTTGCTGGGGTGGTGGCAGAGCTGGGGGGGGATGTGCAGGCTTGGAATTCATTCATTACGTGCCCACCCTAAGTGCCAGGCACTTTGTGGAACCAGCACAGAACTGAGCAAGGCTCTGGTGTTACCCTGGACAGTGTCAGGCCCAGCTGAGCCTGGAGACCATAAATCTGTTTGTTGGTTGCCGATCAGCAAAGATATGAGGTTTTCTCCCAAAAGGTTTGATGGCCACAGTGCAGGACTCGAGTGGGACTCACCCTGGGCAGTAGGTTGGTGACAGAGGCCTGGGAGGCTGAAGGGGCTCCCATGAGGTCCAGGCTGGGTGGGCACAGTACCACAGCCAGTGCAGGGGTCTGGGGCTGCTCCTCTTGGGTTCCCTCCTTCATCGACCCTGAACCAAGGGCTCTACTGAGCCCGTTTATGACCCAGCATCAGCCACAGCAGGATGGAACGCCGAGAGCGGGAGGGAGGTCACGTGGGGGAGGTGGTGGGGGGGCTGGGGAGGGCAGGGT
>NW_027529175.1:9135782-9150770 GCF_008692635.1 Crocuta crocuta
GGTGGGAGGGGGGCAGGAAGATAGTGGAGACAGGAGAGGGGCTGGGAAGCATTAGTTTCCTCTCTCCGGGGCAGGGCCACAGGAAATCCAACCCTCGGGCTTCCCAAGGTGCTTCCTGAAGATAAAGCGGCCTTCTGCTGGCCCCTTCCTGCTCCCGCCTTTCCCCAGCCCTCCCATCCTGCCCCAGCCCCCAGGGGACCATCAGCTCTCCCACTCAGGCCCGTGGCCTCGGGAAGAGCCTGGACAGGGGGGTGGGAGGTCTGGGCATCCTGGGGCCACGCTTCCGGGCAGGGTGGGTCCGCCCAGGCTTGAGGAGAAAGCAGGAACAGACCCACAGACAGCGCTGGAGACTCGGCTCTGCGGGGTCAGTGGGGAGTCCTGGGAGGCAGAGATTCTCCCTAAAGCGGTAGTGGATGGATGAGGAGAGAGCCAGGGCTTGTCCTTGGGAAGAGGGCCTCCCTCTGGCTTGATCACAGACGGTTCTGGGGGCAGAGAGGTGGGTATTGGTGGGGAAGGGGCTTCGTGGTGGGAGACACTGGTCAAGGTGGCTCTGTGAGGAGAGGGTCTGTTCTTGGAGGGGTGCCAAGCACTGTTCCTGGGGGGTCAGGGTGTTTCTAGGTTGTGGTGGGGGAGGGGGAGGGAGATTTTCTGTGTGTAGGGGGGTTTCATTCAAGTTTGTTCCTCGGAGGCTCAGGGGATCTAAGGCTGTTCCTGGAGAAGGTTTGGCGAGGCTGGGGGTGGGGGCCAGGGGCTCTCTTCTACCAGGGAACAGACGGTGTGCCCATGCTTGGTTGTTCTGTGACCATGATCAAGTCTGCCCAGTGAGAGAGTGAGCAGATCGGCTGGGGGGTCAGGGCCAGCTCTTCAGGGGCACCGTCAAGGCATGTTGGGGAGTTCTATGGGCGTCAGGAGCTGTTTCTCCGGAGTTCAGGGATGTTCCTACATTTAGGGGCTGCTCTTTGCTCTCGGGGGTCGTGGGGGCACGGGTTTTGCAGCACTGGGGTAGTTCTGTGAGGCTTACCAGTGTTGGGGGGGCCATGCTCCAATGGGGCGGTGGTGCCTGAGCTAGTTTCTTGACTGCGCTCCCCTCTTCTCCGCCCACTCATCACCCCCTCCCGCGTTGCCACGACAACGTGTAAAACTAAAATTCACTTTCCCGTTGCAGGTGGAGACTAGTAGCGCCCCCTCCCCTAAGCCTGTCCTCATAGGTCGCACCCCCATCCTGTCGTCGCTAAGGTGACGGGGAGGGGGTGACGGGCATTGGATCTAGGCAGACCAGGGGGCCTGGGGAGTGGGGAGGAGGAGAAGCGGCCTTGGAGTCCAGAGCGAACTCACAAAACTCGGCTGGGGATGTGGGAAGCCCCGCTGAACACTATTCAGCGTGGTCGTAAGGGTTAAGTCGGAGGGTTATTGGCTCCGACCGTGGGAGAGCCCCAGGCCGCCGCCCCCCGCCCCTCCCTGGCCCCGATGTCTCCTCCGTCTCACCCCCAGGACTGGGGCAGGGTTGGTCACCGTCTCCCCCAGGCCTTGAGTGGGGTGGGGAGGTCGGTAGAATGGGGGGGAAGCTGCCACCCCCGGAAATTAATTCTCCTGTTTTTCTCTCCCCTTCCTGCCTCGTCTCTGGTCCTTGTGCCCAACGCGGACCCCACCCCAGCTTCAGGACCCCCTCCTCGCCAAATCTTCCCCGGTGGTCCGCGGATGCTCGCGCGCAGCCGGAGGGCGGCGCAGCCTTCGCGGCTCAGCCACGGCCCNCTCGCTCCGCTGCAGAAGTGCCTGCGCCTGGACCCGGCCGCCCCCGTGTGGGCCGCCAAGCAGCGCGTGCTCTGCGCCCTCAACCACAGCCTCCAGGACGCGCTCAACTACGGACTCTTCCAGCCGCCCTCCCGGGGCCGTGCCGGCAAGTTCCTAGACGAGGAGCGGCTCTTGCAGGAGTACCCGCCCAACCTGGACACGCCCCTGCCCTACCTGGAGGTGAGTGGCGGGCAGGGGCGCGCGGTCCAGGGAGGAAGCGAGCGCGCAGGGCGCGACCACATTGTTCCGTGGCAAGAATAGTGAAGGGCACGGTAGCGACGGACGCGGACGAGAGGAGTTAGNCGAGCGGTACGTACCGTGTGTGTGCGGTGCGCAGTGTGTGGTGTGTGTAGCGTGTGAGGTGCGAGCAGTGTGCAGCACAGGCGGCGAGCCTTGTGTGTGGTGTGCACTCAGCATCTTGTGCGGTAGGGACGCACCGTGGTTCTGCAGAGTGGGATGTGAGTGTGCAGAGCAGTGTGTAGAGTGAGCCGGCGCGTTACCTGTACGCACATTTGTCCCCTCCCCTGACATGGAGTCTCTGAAGGCACACCTAAGTCTTTCTCGTTTGCTCCCCCCTGAATAATGGAAAGGATATTGAATGCGCTGTCAGACGTGGGGACACAGGCTGTAGTTTGGGGTGGCGGCGGCAAGTGCCATGAGCGTTAAAATATGCATCATGGTGGCCGAGCGCGAAGTTGGCCTGGCCTTTTGGCGGCACAGGGAAATAGGGTGAGTTCTCAGAGAGGACATACCGAGGAAGGGAAGCCTGGAATGAGGTCTTGGAAGAGGAGTGGGATTTTCCAGGGGCTCCTGGGGGTGGGAATGAGAGAGGAAGGGTGGGGCAGGACAGCAGGCATGCATCCCATCGGAGCTTGGTGTTGGCTCTGTGGCAGTGGCAGCGTGAGCTTTGTGTGGCTGGCAGGGTGAGTAGCAGGGCTTGGTTTTGTCCGTGCATCTGCTCACTCAGCCCAGGTGAGTGCCTGTTCTCTGCCTTTTCTTTACCTGAGCAGTTTCGATACAAGAGGCGAGTTTATGCCCAGAACCTCATCGATGATAAGCAGTTTGCAAAGCTTCACACAAAGGTAAGGAGGCAGCCACAGAGAAGGGCTTCCAGCCGTTACCTCCAGACCCCCACGAGCAGTGCTGTCTTCACCCCCCGCCCTGGCTGGGCTTCCTGATATCGGAAACGGCCCTTAAACATTTCTGAGAGCCCGCCTTGAGCTCCAGCACCCCGCACCCTGGCTGGGGGCTGGGCACAGTCTCTCCAGCCCGGCTCAGCCTGTTTTCTCCTGTGAACGGGTCCGCAGCCTGTGCTGGAGGGCTGGGCGCCGCTGTTGTGGGGGTGGTCTGGTGATGGGTTCTAGTCAGACCAGACCCTGGCTGACCCCTCTGGTGGGCCCGGCGCTGGGTGTGGGTGGAATATGACAGGGCATGGTGTCTGGGTGGGGGTGGGATGGAAAGAAACAGGCACCTGGTGTTCTCATTTGGGGGACCTGGGAAGGGGTGGGGAGCACAGTGAGCCTAGCACTTAGTGGTCGCCCAGTGCTAGGCACTCATGATCGGGCATCTCCTTAATTTTCTCCTGGGAGGGACTATTATTATCCCATTTCCCAGATGAGGATACTGAGTCCCAGAGAAGTGAAGTGACTTGCTCACAGGTGTGCAGCCAGTGAAGCTGTGGTTGAACCCAAATCTGTCTGCCTCTGGGACCCTGTGCCTAGGCGTACTTGCTGAGCACCATTGCTCAGTGGGCCTGATCCTAAGTATTCTCTGGGAGGCACCTCACTGCCTTCTCTGAATGTAGGAGAGGCAGTGTGGGTGCCTTAGCCCCTACCCACAGGCCAACTCCCTCAGCTTCTACCTCAGGCTCCAGTGACCAGCGGACATTTGCTTGCTGGACTTATCATTGATAATCTCTGGAGCCTGTCTCCTTCTAGGAGAAGGATCTGAGCACTGTCACCCCTGGGTCCCAGTGACCCCTCTGTGACCCTGGAGCCTCCACGCCAGGTCTCTCTGCTGCCCCTGGGGCACACAGGGGTCAGAGACCGTGAATCTGGCTGGGCAGAGACTGTGGTGGAAAGGTCTCCCTCTCTCTCCACTCACCCCAGTGTTTGACCCTGTCACTCTGGGTTGCTCCCAAAGTGGTTACCTTTCCCTAAAACTGTTCCGAGCAATTCCTAGGACACTGGTGACTATTGATCTCCATGAGTCCCACTGGTTTTTAGAGTGAGTTTCAACTCCTTACCCCAGGCCTGTGTTTCTACCTGCCTGGACTCTGACCCCACCCCCACCCCACCCACACACCATCCGCCCAGGGTCTGGCTGAGGTCTCTCCCCTGTCAGGAGCACCCTTCCTCTTCTTTCATTCTCCAGACCTACCTTGGTTCCCAAGGGGTTCTCTCCCATTTCTGATATACTCTGATTGTTTTTAGAAGACCTGGGGCCTCCAGCCAGGGCACCTGCCTTGTGCATGTAGCTTCTGTAGCACCAGCCTCAGTGAGGCTTTGCTGAGTGAATTGATGCATGACTCGGTGAATGAATGAAAGGCAGTCAAAGTCATGTCACAGGAGGGGCCACTCATGGGTGGGGAAGGGCCTCTGGGGTGGGGCTCTGCCTTGCCATGATCTCATGAGGAGGAAGGAGCAGGCCACCTTGGGAGTGATGGGCCACCGTGGGCTGTGGTGAGGGTAGCTCCTGCCTGTAATTCTTTGGCTGTTCCAGGCTGGGCAGGTTGGGGCACCAGAGCTGGGGGGAGGAGCCAGGGGTGACGTTGGGGTAGGGACTCTCAGGGGGGCATGTCCAGGGCAATGTGGCCTTGATGAGGGGCTGGCTGGGCTGACACTAATCATTGCAGTGGGCTTGGGATGCAGGAAAGGACTTCAAGCAGCACATGGGCCCAGTTAAGCTGGGATGGGCCATCGTGGGGGTGTAGGGCTTAAGGTGATATGAAGGGGTGACGAGGTCATGATGTAGGGTGACAGGTGAGACTGGGGGTATGAGGCAGTAGATGCTCCACAGGTGGCCTGAGGCTTCCTGGTGGAAGGTGGGTGACAGTCAGATGATATTAGCCGTGCTGCTGAGCTGACCGGGATGGCTGCGTGTTCCAGGCAAACCTGAAGAAGTTCATGGACTACATCCAGCTGCACAGCACGGACAAGGTAGCCCGCTTACTGGACAAGGGGCTGGACCCCAATTTCCACGATCCTGACTCAGGAGGTAAGAAGCAGAGCAGGAAGGGGCATGGCCTTGGAATGGTTGGGACCTTAACCTTCATCTGTCCCTTGAACCCAGAGTGTCCCCTGAGCCTTGCGGCCCAGTTGGACAATGCCACCGACCTGCTGAAGGTGTTGCGGAATGGCGGTGCTCACTTGGATTTCCGCACCCGAGATGGGCTCACTGCTGTGCACTGTGCCACGCGCCAGCGGAATGCAGCAGCTCTGACGGTCAGTGTGGGTGGGGCCCTGGCCTGGAGGGGCACGTGGCCCAGCAGGGAGAGGAAGCTGGGCCCCGCATGAATGCTGAGGCTCCTTGCCCTCAGACCCTGCTGGACCTGGGCGCTTCACCTGACTACAAGGACAGCCGCGGCCTGACGCCCTTGTACCACAGTGCCCTGGGGGGCGGGGATGCCCTCTGCTGCGAGTTGCTCCTTCACGACCACGCCCAGCTGGGGACCACTGATGAGAATGGCTGGCAGGAGATCCATCAGGTAGGCAGGGAGTGTGAGGGTGGGGAGTGTCCGCCTCTGTCTGGGGGTAAGCGTGAGGCTCCTGGCTCCGTCAGGGAGTGGGGGGTTTCCCGGCCCTATCTGTAGGATTGAGGGTCTGCTCTGTTGCTCTGTTTGGGGAACCCACAGCACCTCCCTTCTCCCCCAGGCCTGCCGCTTTGGGCACGTGCAGCACCTGGAACACCTGCTGTTCTATGGAGCTGACATGGGGGCTCAGAACGCCTCAGGAAACACAGCCCTGCACATCTGCGCCCTCTATAACCAGGTGTGACTCCATGCGTACACATGCATGTGTGTGCGCACGTGCCCCCGTACAGTGCTTGCGTGTGTACGCGCGTCCGGTCCTGTGTGCTGCTTCCTGAGTGCATGTTCTGTGTCCTGCTGTGATCTGTGGCCTTGTAGGCCTGTGTGTGCACATCTCTTCTCTGAACACACATGTCCCTTGTGTGAACTGTGCACACCTGGGCTTTCTGGGTCAAGTGGACGTGTGTGTACATGATGTGCTGATGCTTATGCTATGCATATGTGCGCTGGACGTGGAGGTGTGGGTGTGTGTGCCCTGTACCCCTGTCTGTGCCCCGGGGTGTGTGCATGCTGTTGCGTCTTGACCCCACCTCTCCAGCCAGCCAGTTGTGACCCCCACTCCGACCTTCCCAACAGGAAAGCTGTGCTCGAGTCCTGCTTTTCCGTGGAGCTAATAAGGATGTCCGCAATTACAATAGCCAGACAGCCTTCCAGGTACAAGAGTGATTTACAGGAACATGAGGCTGACCGATGGGTGTCTGTCTCTGTGTGACTTGATTTCCCTGGACCTTGGTTCTTCCCCTGTAAAGCAATAACGGAGCTCTCACTCGAGGATTGGCTCAGGGTGNCTTCCCTGTGGTTGGTTTCCTTGCTTTCCTTCCAGGGAGAGAGGTGGGTCATGGAGCTCTGGGGTCAGGGGAGAACTACTGTGGGCTTGACCTGAGAGACAGGCAGATACAGAGGCCAAACCAGGGGTGAGAGTATTGATTCCAGCCCCTGACTTAATTCAGGTGATGTCTCTAAGCCCCTTCTCCAGCCGGGTTTGGTTGGTGGCACTGGGATGAGCACATGAAGGGTCTCTGTACGGCCCAGGGTTCGTGGGTGGGGGAGATTTCTGGACCATGGAGGGAGCTGGCATTCTCTTCTCAGCGAATGTGAGGGCTTTCGGAGGTCTCGTCAGAGGCGTGAGGAGAACAGGTAGACCCTTCTGTGGTTGTCCAGTCAGGGGGCAGATGCAGCAGTGGAAGAGCCTGGTAGGTTTGAATGAGCCTGGAAGGGCCTGTTGGATGACTAGATGCAAGGGCGAGGGAAGGAGGGTAGCAGATCTGAGGCCATGGCTGACGCTGACCCTGCTGCAGTGCTGGTGTGTGTAGAGGGCTGTGACCAGGATCAGGGGGGTGACCTATAGGCCCAGCCTGTCCTAGTTTTAGCTCTGAAAGTCTCACGTCCCAGGAAACCTCTCATTCCTAAGCAGAATAGGGTGGTGGGTTAGACAGGGGCCAGGGTCCGAGCCTGGGGCCCCCACCAAGGAAGGCCCCACAACAGTAGCCCAGGCAGGATGCACAGGGGCCGGAGGGGCAGGTTTGGCGTCCCTGAGCCCCCTCTCGCCCTCCCTCCTCAGGTGGCCATCATCGCAGGGAACTTTGAGCTCGCAGAGGTCATCAAGACCCACAAAGACTCGGACGTTGGTGAGTTCTGCTCAACCCAGGTCCCCGCTGGATGTGGATTTGTGGGGGTTGTCAGGGCCCTAACAGGTACAGGGGTCAGTGGGGATGGTACAGGGGAGCCCTTCCTACCCTGAGCCTCTTCCTCCGAGCTATACATAGGTCGGCGGTCCTGAGGTGGGGGATGTGCCGAAGGAAGGGCCTGCGTAGAGTGGACAAAGGGTCTGAGTAAGGGTCGAGAGTGTGGGTAGGTTAGGGCTGTGGGTTAGGGATGTTGCTGGGTTTAGGGATCGATTTAGGTTGAGAGTGGGGTTGAAAGTTAGGGTCAAGGTTCATCTCCTGTTAGGTCATACAAAGCACCAGCAGGGGACAGGGGGCAGTGGACCTGAGTCGTTGACCCTCAGTCTGTCATTCTTGCCTGGATTAAGAGCCAGTTTAAGTGACCCAAAGTGTGCTTCAGTATGACAAGATTATATAAAGAAAACAAAGCACAGTGGTGGGGATGTGCTGAGCTCTGAACCAGTATGTCAAAGGGAGCCCAGTATATGCCTGACTCGTGGTCCCGGAAGAAAAACCAGGAGATGCCACCGGTCAGGCAGAAGTATGGGCAGAGCCGTCACACTGGAGCCTCAGGGAGGTCCCCACCCACTCCCATGTCAGTGATGGGTGTGGGGCCTCTCTGGGACCTGTGCTTAGAATTCTGCTGTCTCTATCCTGTGTGAAGTAAGCAGGGCTATGGGAGAGGGTAGGCCTCCCCTTCTGGAAAGGCCACCCCTCCAGCTGCCTGGCCACAGAGGGGCGCCCTTCTCAGCTCTCTCTGTCCTGGGTGGACCAGGTTTTTCTCCCCACGGTTCTCTGTGGAGCACAGACTCCCAAGCAAATTCATGTTTAAGAACTCTTCTTCTGTAGAGTCTCCCTGAACAGACCTCCTCAAATGAGGCTTGGTTATGAGCCTCTCATGTCTGAGGCAGGTCAGGGGGCCATGATCATGGACCAGGTCTCTTAAGAGGGGAGGGGCAGACATAACCGCTGCAGTAGCTCCAGTGCAGTGAGCGTCAGTAGGCACGTGTTGGATAAACAACTGGGCTAATGACATGGCGGAGAATTTGGGTCCAGGTGTGGTTGGGAGAGGACCCCGGTGAGGTTTGTGATTTGAATTAGGGACAGTGAGGGCTCAGTTACAGTCTGGTTGGGGCTGGTAAGTGTTTCGGAGGCACTTGTTAGTCTGGGAGAACCCTGGTTTGTGGACATGTGGAATCTTTCCATATTCTCGTGATTGTTTGACCGTGGGAGAGCTACTTAGGACCTCCGTGCCTCAGTTTTTCTTAAGTAAAATATGGCTATTTGCATACCCTTCCCATGTCTAACCTGCTGTGGGATTTGATTTTGTGTGTCTGGACTCTGGCAGGTGGCCTTGGTCCAGCTGACTGGAGGGAGGGGGTGTCTGGTCCTGGCCAAGAGAGAGGAAGGTTCCAGCTGCCCCTCATTTTCCTGATGTGGACAGAGATGCTAGGGCCCTAGGGTCGCCGTTATTATGATTTACTGTCTGGCTGACCCGGAGTGTGAGCACCTGGTTGGAGTTAGGCACGCTGTTGCAGAGCTGATGTACAGAGCAGGTGTCCATACCAGTTAGTGCCTGTGTGGGGGCTTTGCTGGCCATGTGTCCTAACCTGCTCAGGCATCACACATACACCTAAATGGCATAGCCAGATGTCCCTGAGCTATAGGTAATATACTCATTAGTATTTACTATAAGCTTTGTTACCTTAGGTCACTCGACAACCCCTTAATGAATGGTTCTTGTCAGTCCATCTTTACACGGTTGGTCAAGGGCAGAGCCTGTCTTTGGACCTGGGCAATCCGGGGTTTGTCCTTGTCACCCTACTCCCTCTGTGCACCTTCAGTCCACAGACACTCCCTCAGTGACACTCACAAGTGGCCGTGTCTCACCCCAGCTTGGGGACCCTGCGTGGGCCTGTACGTGGAAGAGCTGGAGGGAGGCTCTGCCCATCCGTCATCCTTCTTCTTCCTCGGAAAAGGTGCCCGAGTGGAGGGTCTGGTAGGCTGGGTCCTGTTTCCCTTCAAGGGACGTGACACATTGAAGCCTGTCGGCAGCTCTCTAGTCCTCAGACTGATAGGCCTGGGAGCAGTTACTTCTGCTTCCTCACCTCTGTCACCTCGGGCCAACTTAGGGTCCACATTCTCCTCTCCAACTCTCCTGTACGTGCTTTCAAGGGCAGGTTCTCACCGACTTGCTGTCCCATAGTGCCTGAGGGAAGTGCTTCTCATGCTACCGCCAGGGATCTTGTTAAAATTTTTTAATGTTTATTTTTGAGAGACAGAGAGAGACAGGGTGTGAACGGGGGAGGGGTAGGGAGAGAGGGAGACACAGGATCCTCAGCAGGCTCTGGGGTCTCTGAGCTGTCAGCGCAGAGTCCAAACCTCACAAACTGAGATCATAACCTGAACCAAAGTTGGACGTTCAACTGATTGAGCCACCCAGGCATCCCGCCAGGGATCATGTTAAATGTACATTCTGACTCAGTGGGTCTGGGCGGAGCCTCAGAGTCTTCATTTCCAATGAGTTTCAGCTCTGAGGTGAGGCTGAGGGTCTGTTGCCCACACTTTGCTAACAGGAGTCTAGAATAGGGCCTGGTCAGTGAGGTCAATGAGGCTTTGCAGGCTAAATTCAACCCACAGTCTGCTTTTTTGTTTGTTTTGTTTTGAAGTTGAGGCTTTAAAATTGAGGTTTTGTATTTTATTTAAGTTAAATTCATACAACATAAAATTAATTATTTTAAGTGGAATCATTCAGTGGTATTTAATATATTCACAGTGTTATACAACCAGATCTGTTGAATTTCAAAACATTTTCATCACCCTGAAAAGGGAGCCGTGTATACATTAATTATTCCACATTCTCCTCTCTTTTAGTCTCTGTCAACCCTTAACACCCTCTCTGTCTCTACAGATTGACCTATTCTAGATATTTCATATAAATAGAATCATATAATATGTGACTCTTGGTGTTTGGCTTCTTTCACTTAGCTTGTTTTCAAGCTTCATCCATATTGTAGGATGTATCACTACCTCATTCTTGTTTATGGCTGAATAATATTCCATCATTTATATTTATAAAATTTTGTTTATCTACACACCCTCCAACAGGACACTGGGTCATTGTACCTTTCAGCTATTATGAATATTGCTGCTGTGAACATGTGTGAAATGTGTTTGTTCGAATACCTGTTTTCAATTATTTAGTGTATAAACTTAGGAGGGGAATGGCTGGGTTATATGATAATTCTATGTTTAACTTTTTGAGAAACTGCCAAATTGTTTTTCATCATTTTATATTCCCATCAGCAACATATGAGAATTCCAAAGTCTTCAAATCTTTGCTAACACTTGTAATCATCAGTTTTTGTTTTTGTTTTTGTTTTTTAATTATGGCCATTCTAGTCGGTGTGAAGTAGTATCTCATTGTAGTTTTAATTTGCATTTCCCTAATGGCTAATGATGTTGAGCATCTTTTCATGTATTTATTAGCCACTTGTATATTTTCTTTGGAGAAATGTCAAGTCCTTTGCTTATTTTTTAATTGCTTATAGAAACGAGTTAGGAAGTGTTCTTTCCTCTTCTAGTTTTTGGAAGAGTTTGAGAAGGATGGGTGTTTATTCTTCTTTTAGAATTTGGTAGAATTCACCAGTGAAGCTCTGGGATCCTGGACTTTTCTTTGTTGCAAGATTGGTGATTACTAATCCATCTCTTGGCTTGTTATAGATCTGTTCAGATTTTCTTCTTCTTGAGTCAGTTTTGGTAATCTCTGTTTTTTTCTAGAAATTTGTTCACCTCATCTAAGTTATTTAATTTGTTGGCATACAATTGCTCATTGTATTCTTTTTTTAATCCTTTTTAATTCTGTAAGATTGGTAGCAGTGCCACAATTTCACTTCTGATTTTAGTTGTTTGTGTCCCTCTTCTCTTTTTTCTCTAAGGCAGTCTAGCTATAGGTTTATCCGTTTTGTTGATATTTTCAAAGAAACAACTTTTGTTTTCATTGATTTTCTGTATTTTTCTGTTCTCTTTTTCATTTATCTTTTTCTATCCTTATATTTCCTTCCTCCTGCTAGATTTGGGTTTGGTTTGCTTCTCTTTTTCTAGTTCCTTAAGATGTACATTTAGGTTATTGATTTGAGACTTTTATCCTTTTTTGATATGGTTGTATACAGCTATGAATTTCCTTGTTGGCACGGCTTCTGCTGCGTCCCATAAGTTTTGATGTGTTGTGTTTTTGTTTTCATTTTCTCAGAGTGTTTTCTAACTCCTTGTGATTTTTTTGGATACACTGGTTGTTTAGGAGTGTGTTGTTTAATTGTTACATATTTGTGAGTTTTTCAGTTTGTTGTTGTTATTGTTGTTCTTAAATTCTAGCTTCATCCCACTGTGATTGCATAAGATACTTGTGTGAATTAAGTTGTTTAAAATTTATTGAGACTTGTTTTGTGGCCCAACATATAGTCTATGCTGGAGAATGTTGCATGTGCACTTGAGAATAACGTGTATTCTGCTTTTTTTCTGTAGTGTTCTAAACACACATCTGTTAGGTCTAATTGGCTGAAGTCTTCTATGTCCTATTGATTGTTCCTTTAGATGTTCTATCCATTAGTGAAAGTGTGGTGTTGAAGTCTTAAATATTATCATAGAACTGTCTATTTCTCCAACTGTGTTAATGTTTATTTCGTATATTTTGATGCTCTGTTGTTTGGCACATATATGTTAATAATTGTTAATCTTTTTGATGAATTGACACTTTTGTCAATATACAATGTCCTCTGTCTCTTATAACACTTTATCTTTAAGTCTGTTTTGTCTGATATAAATATAGTAACTTGGCTTTCTTAGTTACTATTGACACGAAATATCTTCCTTTATCCTTTTACTTTAAACCTACTTGTGTCTTTGGATCCAAAGTGATTCTTTTGTAAATAGCATACAGTTGGATCATGTTTTTTTTAAACTCACCATCTGCTTTTTAAATAAAGTTTTATTGGAACTCAGCCACACCCATTTGCTGTTTGTGGCTGTTTTCATGCTAGAATGGCAATGTTGAGTCCTTGGGACAGAGACTATATGGCTTACAAAGTCTGAAATAGTTACTGTCTGATTCTTTACAGAAGTTTGCCAACCCTTGTCTAGAACATCTTTTATGGTTTCCCTTGTTATAGTCAACTATAGATGGTCCAGGATAGCAGTACCCTGGTGAGGTTTATCATGTGGCCTGTTCTGTCACTGATGAAGCCTGTGAAATGGACAGTTCCGAGAGCAGATCTGAGCACACCCAAGACCTCATTTGGCTGACAGGAGGAGCAGGCTTCTACCCCGGAAGCTAGAGTTAGAGGCAGTTTGGGATGCGATCCCTGATGGTAGCTTCAGTCATAGGCTGGCCAACTGTCCTGGTTGCCCAGGACTGAGGCAGTTCCTGGGACATAGGATTTTAGTTTTAAAATCTGGAAAGCAAACCAGGGTAAGTTGGTCACCCTATCTGGTTGCTCAGAGTCTCATCTGTGCCCCCCACCCCCACCCCAGTACCATTCAGGGAAACCCCCAGTTATGCAAAGCGGCGGCGGTTGGCTGGCCCCAGTGGCCTGGCCTCCCCTCGGCCCCTGCAGCGTTCAGCCAGTGACATCAACCTGAAGGGTGAGGTGCAGCCGGCAGCTTCTCCTGGACCCTCTCTGCGAAGCCTCCCCCATCAGCTGCTGCTCCAGCGGCTGCAGGAGGAGAAAGACCGGGATCGGGATGGTGACCAAGAGAATGACATCGGTGGCCCCACAGCAGGCAGGGGCAGCCAGAGCAAGATCAGGTAGGAGGGGTCTGGGAGGCCCTGGCAGGGTCTGGGTGGGTGGGGTGCTGGGACCCAAACAGGAGGAACCAGCATGGAGAGGCAGGGAGAGCCTAGTGGTGCCTGGCACCTCTACAGTGATGGGCTGAGGCTTGGGGTGGGGGACTTGCAGGCCCCCAGATGGGCCTCCCTGGATGGGAAACGGAAGAAGGTGAGGCCCTGTCCACGCTGATCTGGTTGGAGCTGGACTTGCCCTGAACAGAGCTCAGGGAGCATGTTGGAAGGAGAGGGTCTGGCCAGCTCTGTGCTTTACAAAGTTCCGTGCAGTGCTAGGAGGACTAAGGCTGCGAGGTGAGGCCGGGCTGGGTGGCTGTGGTGAGGGGCTGGGGAATGGAGGAGCCTCACCTCCACGAGGGCTTGAAGCCTATGAGTGACCCCATCACAGTCTCCCAGGGGGGAGTCTTTGTCTTTCCCCCACCTGTCCAGCCCTGTATAACCACAGGACTCTCTCGTTCTACTTTTTGCCCCTTGCCATTAGTGCTGGGACTGGGACCCTGAGAAACAGGGATATGGGAGGGACTTGGCATCTCTGGCACTTAGAGGAAGAAGCCTGGGCTGAAGTCCACTGGCCTCAGTGGGCACTGGCCCTGCAGATAGACGGTTGGGGCCAGTGCAGACCTGGCATCTGTTGACTGGGTGACAGCTAATCACTCCATGCTTAGGTTTCTCATCGGTAAGGTAGAACTAATTCCACATGGTGGTTTCCTTCAGGAAGCCTTCCGGAACCTGGGCAGCTGATGGATCCCTACTGGGATCCTCTGGCCCACAGCATAGTCCAGCCAATGCTGGTTAAGGCGTCTCTCTCCCCAGCACTTCGAGGGCAGGAGCCGTCCTCTTACAGCTTCCCCAGAGCCAGTTACATAGGAGGTGCTGAGGACACATTGTTCAGTGGGTTACATAAACAGCACTTTGTTTTCAAGATGACAGCTGGGCCGAGCAGCGTATGTGTATCATTTCACTTCACCTTGGCCATACATGAGGCTGTGCTCTATTACTATTTTACAGTTGAGGGCCTGATGCTCAGATGGGGTAAGTGGCTTTTCTAAAGTCACAGAACTAGGAAGCGGCATCATTGGGACCCAGGTAGACCTGGTTCCCAAAGTTTCTAAGCCTGAGTGTTCAGCACAGGGCTTGGGGTGCAGCACGAGCTTATAAAAGCCATTTCTTCCTCTGCCTTTGTCCCTGCTCATGCAGCTGTGGCCTGTGATGTCTCCTCTCTTTCCGTGTCTCTGCCCAGACTCCAAGGCTGTCTGTCCTGCTCCAAATCACCTTAATTCTCCCCTGAAGCTTCTGCTCGTCCCGTGAATTTCTTAAGGGTAGGATGGCCCAGTGGCTAAAAGAACAAACTTTGGGAAGTTTCAGTTTTACGGAAACAGAAACCTGTAGATGCCCTGCTTTCATTTATTTTTTTGTATATTCATTTACCTTTTTAGCCAGCATAGAACTGAGACCCGGTCTTTGTGGGGCTCCAGCTCCCTGCTCTGTGTGGCTGGCAGGATCATTATTGCTTTTCTACAAACCTTTAGTAGGTGTTTGGAGTGCCAGATGTGGTAGGAGCAAGTAGCAGGGAGTCCTAAAGGTGTCAGAAGGAAACTGACAGCAGGGCCTGGGAACTAAGAAGCAGTTAGGTGGGCAGTGATTCAGGTAAGGAGGCCTCCTGGTGAGTGGCCAGGAGGGGGCTGAGGAAGTTTGGAGCACCATGGGAGGGAGAAGACCTTGGGAGGGAGAGATGGCCTTTGGTTAAGGAGAGAGGGTGGCATTTGAGCTGCATGCGGGCTGGGGTGGGGAGATGATGTTGTAGAGGGAGGCCTTGTCTGGCATCTCCCTCCCTCCCCCCCACCAGCACCCCCTATTGGTAGAGCCTGGCTAGGAGCCTTTAGCCC
>NW_027529175.1:9150780-9175285 GCF_008692635.1 Crocuta crocuta
CCCCCCCCAACCCCAGCATCCCAGAGCAGGGCAGAGAAAACTGGAGTTGTAGCTGAGTGACAGTAACTTAATAACTGGACGGATGAGTAGGATTAGAATAGTTGAAGTGTTGGGAACAGCATCATGAATAGCCCAGAGGAAGCAAAGGTACCTAACCATGTGACAGGAGTGTAGCTAATCCTCACCGTCCCAGAGAGCCTGGCTATTGCCTGAGAATGTGGATCTGGGCTTCNCTGTCAGGGGAAGGTGGTCAGCACGAAGTGGGCATGGGCATCCGGGGCAGATATCACGGAGGAGAGGACGCAGGTCTGGAGGAGGATTTGAGCGCCCAGCACAGGGCAGTGGCCCGGAGGAGGAGGAGGAGGCCAAGGCCTGAGCTGGGGACTGGGGGCGGGCNTGGAGGGGCTGATGCCATTTTCGGGGTCTCTGTCATGGGGGGGGTATCTCTGGAACTCTGAGCCGCTGTGGTCATTATGGGATGCACCTGCCACCGGGGATTCCTTGTGTCACCGTGAAGGGCTCTGTCAGGGAGGGGTGCCTGCCTCTACCGGGGTCCTGTCATGTGGGTCCCTCTCCGTCCTCTGTCACTGTGGGTTCCCTGTTGTCACCATGGAGGTTCCTCTCATCATGGGGGTGTTTCTGTGTCATGATGGAGGTTGGTGTCATTGGGGTTCTGTGTATTTGAAAGACCCTATCCCATCAGGAACCTTCCTCGAATTATGGGATTCCTGTGTCACTTCTGGGACTTATTCGTTGGAAATCCTTGTGATATGTGGGGACCTTGTCCCATGGTGGGGGTATGTGTGACAGTTCTGTGGGTGTCTGTATTATGAAGGGTTTCTGTCACTGACGCTCCCCGTGTTTTGGGGAGATCCTGTGACATGACAAGCTCCTCTCATTATGGGGGCCTCTGTCACTACGGGGGTCCTGTCCTCGTGAGAACTGCATGTCCAGGGAGCTGAGAAGGAAACAGGTGTAAGGTCGGGCCTCCTTTGATCCATCATGTGGGCCAACCCTTGGTCACAGCACAATGACCCTGAGTTTTTGGCAGTGACCTCTGGGGTGGGCGACAGAGCAAGGATGGGGATTGGTTCAAGGGGTGGGAGGAGAGGGGTCGTCTGGGAGGACAGGAGCAGGATGTGGCCCCTGCCTCTGCCTCCTGTCTCCCCTCGAGTGTGTCCATCTGTGTGTCTCTCTGTCCCCCACATGCCTGTCCTGTGCTGTGTCCATCTGTTCATTTCTGTCTTCTGTGTGGCTCCCGGAATCTTCCCAGGGAAAAAGCCATGAGGATGAAGGGAGGGAAGGGAAGAGGAGGGGAGAAATGGTGAAGGGTGTGTGTGTGTGAAGGGTCAGGGTAGGCAGAGTCTGAGCTCGAGGTGGTGGCGGGTGAGGTGGGTGCCTGGGTGTCCTGCTCTATCCTGACACCCTATCTGGCTTCTGTCCCTCCAGTGCTCAGCATTGGGGAGGGCGGTTTCTGGGAGGGGACCGTGAAAGGCCGCACGGGCTGGTTCCCGGCCGACTGCGTGGAGGAGGTGCAGATGAGACAGTATGACACACGGCATGGTGAGTGATCCCACATCCTCTGGGTGGCTACCGACGGGTACTGCCCCTTCTCGCTCCCCTGTGGTCTTGCTTGGAGCTAAACCTGTGGATATTCACAGACACAGGACTAGAGTAAAGTCAAACACACGTCCGAAGTGGACACAAACTTGTGTATGTGATAGGCACAGTGTGCACATACCCTGTGTGTACTTAGGAGCACGTGTGCAGGGGGCTGGGCCCTTCACAGCTGTAGAGACACACATGACCTGCCCATAGAACACACATAATGAACGTGCATCTGTACGTGATCTCACACATGGCTTCCAGTGACCGTAACCCCCTACCCCTCCCCGCCCCCTGCCCGACACACACACACACACACACACACACACACACACACAAATACTAGTCCTCACAGAAGTACCGGGTGTTTGGAGTGAGAGATTCCTGCGTGGCTGGCAGATGAGTAAAGAGGTCAGTATGAGAAAAGAGGCGTCTTTCCAAAGTGGACAGATTGTCCAAGTGGGCAGTGCAGGGAAGCCTGGACCAGCCAAGAGGAAATGAGGCCAGTTGGGCCCAGAGGGGCTGTCGTGGGTGCCTTGGGGCCAGGCTGATCTGAGGGCAGCAGGTGGGGGACGGCTATATCCTTGGCCTGCAGGGAGGCCGTGAGGGTGAAGGCTGCTGTTCTGAGGCTGACAGACAGCTCTAGTCAGACCTTGCTGACTGTCTGGGCCTCCAGAAAGCACCCCCTCTGGGTGTTGGGATCTGAGGTGGTCCTGGCAGAAGAAAGCGGTGTCTGTTCCTTCTGCGGCTCCCAGGCCAGGGCTGGCTGTGTGTCTGGGCTATACCCTTAGCTCAGGGGTCCTAGGAGTCCCCCAGATTCGTGAGTGTTACTTCTGTGTTGGAGAGTTAGTGGGAGAAGTGGTGGCCAGTGGTTCTTACCAGTGTCGTGTCTAGACTGACGATGCACGCATCCCTCCCTCTGCCTATGAAGGGCTTGGGCCCAGGGTTGCTGTGCCCCTTTGCCCTGGGTTGTGAGTTTCCCGAGGGGAGCCCACCCCCATGTGGCCCAGATCCCTGCTCTGTGTGGAGCATTGCAAAGACCCACGGAGGTGTGAGTGTGGCTGCTGACCTGTTCCTGAGCAGATGCCTTCACTACTTTACTCAGCCATTCCCCATCTTGCCCTGATGGCTCTCCTGGCGGCTAGGAGCATGGAAGGGGCATAGCCCCCTGGTATCTCCCTACGGAGGGACGTTGGGGTGGTGTGTCCAGGTGGGGAGTGGTTTCAGAGATTTGGGTCCTGGTGCCAACTTCATGGAGGAGGGTGGGGGAAGAAGGGGTCTCTGGCCTGTCGAGTAGGGATGGGGTCCTGTGTGCCCCCGTGGGAGGACAGTGAGGGCTCTGGTTTGAGAACTGTGTGGATCCAGAAGCCGAGTCTGAAGCTGGGAAGGGGGCTGGGGTGGGGATTTGAGAAGAGCAAATGTTTACTAGGTGTTTGATGAATGCCGGGCCCTGTGTCGGGACTGGGTTGCCGAGGCCGGCTTTCTGCCTAGAGAGGAGCAGGCACGCGTAGCAGGTNGCGAAGGAAGCTGGGGGTCTGCTAGGTGGTTGGTTGGCTGATGGGGCCGGGGCTCAGGCCTGCTGTCATAGACCTGCTTGTGCCGGCATCTAGCACGCTCCTAGCAGCTTCCGGATGTCTGGCATCGTTTGAAGCACTTGTACAGATGAGAAATCACTTACTTGTCCCAGCAGGTCTAGGAGGTAGAGGCTGTTGTCAGTTCATCTCAAGGAGGGCAGTGGGCTGCAGGGTCTGTGCTGGAGCTGTCACGCTTCAGGGCCTCTGAGTGAGTGAAACTCAAGTGTATGCGTTGAGGGATGGTGGGGCTGCGCTAGGGAGATGAGGCGGGTCGGGTGGCTGTGAGACCAAGTAGAGGAACTTTCCAGTTTGCTGCAGTGTTGCAGGAGAGTGGGTTGTACTGTTTCGAGTATGCAGGTCGTTAAGGGTTAGGGCAAAGGCCCAGGCAGGGCAGAGTGAGGAGGTGGAGAGGGCTGGGGTGGGCTGAGAATCCGGAGATGAGAGAGTGTAAGGAGTAACCTGGAGAAGGACCTGTAAGCCTCTGGACACTTGCAGGGCTCTTAGACCAGGGTGGCTCTGAGGTTTGTCACCTGAGAGAGCATCAGAAGGGACCCTAGTAGATGGGATCCTTTCATGGGTGGGCAGAGGGAGAGAGGCCTGGGGGGTGTTCCCGCTGGCGAGGCATGGGAGTAATCCGCTCAAGACCAGCCACCAGCTTCTCTATCTGGGACCCAGGTGTTGAGTTCTGCCAGAGGCCGGAGGGCAGCTCAGGAATGGGAATCTGCTTCCAGCTTTTTTCCCAAAGAAAGATCTGTTTCTGAGACTGGAGTGGGGACAGAGAAGGACTTAGAGGCCAAAAAGGGGCCATTGCTGTGGGCCAGGCTGATGCCCAGGGTCATCAGAGAGTGTACCTCGCAGGCACTTGTCTGGGGCAGAAGGGGTAAAAGGAGCAGTTGCAGGCAGAGAGCTGTGAGGTGAGATGAAACCCCGTATGCTCAGAAGGGTCTGTAGGGCTCCTGGAAGGCTCTGGCCAGCTCCTCCCTCCTCTCCCTCCATCCCTCTTTCCCTGTCTTTCCAGTACCTGGGTGTGTGTGTGTGGGGGGGGGGTCATGCTGTGTGTTTTCACTTGAGCTGGCTTTTATGTGTCTGATTAATAAGACTGGAAGATGAATTTTTGTTATGTAATTAATGTAATTTATTTGACAAAATCTAAAAACTGGAGGTTAATGAACTGTGCAGTTTGAGAGTGTCCTTCTGCAGGCAGGTACCATGAACATTTCAACATTTTCAAATGTTAGATCAATGTGAGGAAGGGTGTAATGGAGGCAGGAAGGGGTCTGGTGCCCCCCTCCCCCAGCAGTGATGAGGCGGAATGGGCTGCTCTGGCCTTGGGAGCGGCAGAACGGTGTGTGCAGCTGCATTCCGGAGGGTCTGAGGGCGGGCGGCCTGTGGGCAGAGGGGAGAAGGGAGCAGATGAGCTGTTGGGAGGGTTATGGTTCGGGTGATGGGTTGTAGGCCATCGGAACCTAGAGGACCCTTTGAGGTAAGTTTTCCTGCTCTACAAGGAGAGGCTTCAGAGGGTTCTGTTGACTTACTGAGAATCCTACTATGGCAGGATCCTAAACTTCAGACTAATTCTTTTCCTGACACCTGTGTCTTCTTATATTATCAGGAATTTTCTTTGTTCTATCCAACCACTGCTCCATCTACCCCTATAATCATTTATCCCTTGGCTCACTATCCTTTCCTGCTATCTATCTACTCTTCTATCCACCCACCCAGCCAACCCCTCCTTCCATCCATCTTCCCACCCACATATGCATCCACTCAACCATCTATCCATCTATCGATCAGTACATCGATCAATCTACCAATCCAGCTGTCTCCTCTCTGTCAACCTACCCTGCCCACCTATGCATCCATTTACTCATCTACTACTGTTTGTTCCATCCATTCTCCCCCCACCAGCCCATTCTCTTTCCCTCCCTCCCTCTTTCACTTAAATATCTACTTACCTGTTATCTGATCTATCCTTCTACTTCTCTCTTGTTTCATCTATCCATCCATGTACCTACTCAGCCACTTGTCCACTCATCTATTCTTCTAGTTGGCATTTGGACGGCCTGTTATATGCCAGCTGCTATACTAGGTGCTGGGATCACAGAAATTAGTGGGATGTGGTCCTTACGTATGAGGAGCTCACAATCAATTGTAGGTTTCCTCTCTGATCTCATGTCCTCTCTTTCTCGCTCCCTCTGCTCCAGCTGTATGGCTGTTCACTGCCCCTTCAACACCTAGACTCAGCCCTGCCGTGTGGGTTATGCCTTGTGTGCCCCTGCTCCCTGGAAGCCCTTTGCCCACAGAGTCCTCAGGCTGCTGCCTAACGTTCTGTACCTCTCAGCTGTCCTTTCCTGATGAGCCGTCACGTGACCACCCCAGAATCTGTACCCCCACCCTGCTCACTTCTCTCCTAACATTTGCCAGCATTTGACATGTTATGCATGCACCTGTTTCCTGTCTCTCTGTTCTCGCTCTTCAAATAGATTGTAAACTCCACAGGGTAGAGGCTTTGTTCTGTTCTCTGCTATATTCACAGAGCCTAAAACAAACAGTGCTTGGTATACAGTTGGAGCTCAATAAATACTTGTTGAATGAATGAATTAATCTTGAGAAATGTTAGGATGATAGGGAATGGGAGAGGAGCTGTGGATGAAGTGTGAGGTGGTGGTGCAGCCACGCTGGGAGGCTTCCAGGGTGCTGGAGAGCTGGAAGCCAGGGGAGCAGGGGTGGGAGCGCGAGTGCAAGAGAATCTTCCTGACAGGTGGCTGGAGAGGAAAGCCTGCAGCCCAGCGGTTGTGGCTGCAGATGTGCCCTGGGACCTGCAGGCTTGCAAGAAATCGGCGAGGCCATAGGTGGGGCAGCAGGTGGACAACCGGCCAGCCCGGCAGCAGCTGTGAGGGACTTAGAGATCAAGAGTACAGATGCGCACAGGAATCTGTGGGATGCAGTGACATCAGGGAAGAGGACCCAGCCCACACCTGCCCGTTCAGAGGCAGGCTCTGGAGGAAGGGACCCTGTGAGGTTGAGCACCAGTGGGCTCTTATGAGAGTTTCAGTGAGGACAGTGCAGCCTCCGTGCCAGTGTGCATCGCCTGCAGCATGACGCTTATACATGACTGTGGTCACAGGCACACACACGCCTGTATCAGCACGGCACTTACACGTGACTACAAGTCACACACACACCTAGGCCTACACGTGTGCACACTTACTTTGCTCTTAGCTTTGGGGCTTGCTGACTCTTTCTGAAGATGGCCCTGGCCTTGCCCCTGGCTGTGTGCAGCCACTCAGGGGAGCGATGAGCCAAAGCTCCTACCTTATTCTGGACCCTGACCCCTAGAGGCCAGAATTTCCAACACGGTCCCCTCAGCCTTCTTGCCTTAGGACCTTTGGGCCCCCCACTTCCACGTGGGTACAACCAGGCCAGGGGTGTGTGTGTTGGCAGAGACTGGTGACCAGCATGGTTGAGGGGCAGTTCAGGTCAGTTGGAGGATGTGGCCCTCCATCAGCTCCTAAAACTCCCCTCAGAAACCCGAGAAGACCGGACGAAGCGCCTTTTCCGTCACTACACAGTGGGCTCCTATGACAGTCTCACTTCACACAGGTACAGGTGGGGGCCAGTGGGCAGGTGGGCAGGGGTGCGCATGCGTGCGGACGGGCTATCCGATGTGGAGGGAGGACCGAAGCTGGTTGAGAAGGCCTGAGGATGAAGGGGTCAGAGGAGGGGAGGTGGTCCTCAGCCCGCCCCTGTCTCCTGCCTCCCTCCGTCAGTGCAAGGGCGACTTCGGGGGTGGGCCATGCCTGTGAGATCCTGTTTGGGGCACGCGTGGGGTCAGTGTGGCCAGCTGTACACTCTCGGGCAAGGCTCTCCTCACCCCTCCCCGCTTTCCTCCACCAGCGATTACGTCATTGACGACAAGGTGGCTGTCCTGCAGAAACGGGACCATGAGGGCTTTGGTTTTGTGCTCCGAGGAGCCAAAGGTAAGGAAGGGTAGATGGCACCGAGGGTAGGTGTGCGGCTGGGCTGGCAGGGGCTGCATACTGCTCAGGGTGTCTTCTGTGTCTTGTCTCTGCTCTTCCTCTCTGCTCTCCTCCCTGCCTCACCCCTGCCCCCCAGCTTTACCCTTTTATCCTGCCTCACCCCATCCCATCCTTGGCCCCTGCCTCCCTCACTCCCTCTCTCGCTCCCTCCCTGCCAGTTCTGCGCCTGTCCCCCTGCCTTGCCCCTCTGCTCTGACTCTATATTCTCGGTTTGTAATATCTCAACACGAGGCAGTCCCTTCCCCCTGTTGATTTCCAAGATCTCTGCTGGAGGATGTCTAAGGGAGTGGGAGTCCTTTCTGGTGGGGCCGAGGGGGGTTTCTACCCTGGGTGTCTCTGCCCGCTGCCCCCCAGCCCCAGGACACCCTGACACGCTGCCTCAGTTGTCCTTTGTGCAGCGTGTGGAGCTACATGTGGGGAGGTTGCTGTGTGGCAGCTGCCACCACCCGGACCATGCAGTTGAAGCACCTTCCTAACTACCCTCCCCCATTCCCAACCCTCCCCCCCCACCGCAGCAGAGACCCCCATCGAGGAGTTTACACCCACGCCGGCCTTCCCTGCGCTCCAGTATCTTGAGTCGGTGGATGTGGAGGGTGTGGCCTGGAGGGCCGGGCTGCGCACAGGAGACTTCCTCATCGAGGTGAGGCTTGTCCTTACCTGTGCAGCCAGGTGGGGTGCTGACCTCTGAGTTCTAAGGAGGACATACTTGGAACACCCCCGCCACCCACCTGTCTGTCCCAGGTGAACGGGGTGAACGTGGTGAAGGTCGGGCACAAGCAGGTGGTGGCTCTGATCCGCCAGGGCGGGAACCGCCTCGTCATGAAGGTTGTGTCTGTGACGAGGAAGCCAGAAGAAGATGGGGCTCGGCGCAGAGGTGAGGGGCCAGGCTTCAAGCCTCTGGGCTCAGACTTTCCCCTCTGGCTCCTGGCCTTAGACCTTTGACCCCAGGCTCACTTTCCTCTGCCCACTCCCTGACCCCAGACTGTGGATGTCAGATGCCTAAACCTAAGTGAAATACCCACATTCATGGCCTGGGTACCTTCCCAGTCCCTGATGTTAGCCCACCAACCCTGGCCCCCAGCCTCTGACCCCTGAACCCAGGGTGTCCCTCCTCAGATCCCCACCCCCTCCTTCCCCGGCGTCCCCCCAGCCCCTGGCGTGGAAGAGCCCTCCTTCCCGACACTGCCAGCAGCTGCCTGGAGGCCGGGGTTGCCATAGCAACTGTGAGGTTGACGCTGCCGCCGCTTTATTGTCGGAGGGAAGGGGGAGGCGGCACCTGAGGGAAGAGGAAAAGCGTCTTCTCCCCGCGACGTCGCGGCACAGCCTGGGCCCAGGAGGCTTTGCCAGCTTGGGCCAGCCCAGCCCAGGTCTTGGCTCGGCTGCCCACACCCTGGTTCCCTGAGGGGCAGTGGCTTCCAGGGCCTGGGGTGGGGGTGCCCTGGAGCAGCAGGAGCTCAGCCTGCCGGGAGACCCCTCCCAGCCCCCACCTCATGGCTCTGGTGCCCCTTTGCTCAGCCCTCGGAGCCTATAGGGTGGGTGCTCAGGCGGGAGCTGGCCAACACTGTGAGCCTCAGTGGGGCCCTTGACCACCTACCTCCTGAGGTCCCACCTACCCTGGCCCCGCTGGGCCCTCAGCACCCCCCTGAGCTCCCAGCGCCATGAAGAAGTTTGCATCTAGCCGCAGCCTGAACAAGATCCTGGCACAGTGCGACTCGTCCTCGCGGGAGTACGAGGAGATCCAGGCGGTGGAGCGCAAGTGGCACCTGCACCTGGCCACGCCGCGCTGCCTGCTGCTGGACAGGAGGGCCAAGGCCTCCCTCTTCTTTGCAGCCCCGCCGCCCCCCAAGAGGGCTCCCAGCACCACGCTGACCCTGCGCTCCAAGTCCATGACGGCTGAACTTGAGGAACTTGGTGAGCAGTGGGGGCGGACAGCACTCAGATGGCCCGGGGTGGGAGGCCAGGCAGAGTGAGCTGGGGCCAAAGCCCAGGTAGAGATAGAGGAGAGGAAGGACAGACAGATGGACGAATGAATAGGTCAGAGATAAATGGGTGGGTGCTGGAGTGGCAAGGAGGGGGCATGGATGGCATGAGGGCTGGAGGTAGACACAGGCCAACACAGGCCTGGCCTCCGCGTGTGCTTGCATGCGTGTGCACCTGCTGCCTCTGGCTCTGTACACTTCCCGTCTGACTTCACTCCCTGTTTCATCCAGGTGAGGGAAGAGCAGAGGTTAGGGGACCTGGGCTCTGCCCTGGCTCTGCTGGCACTAGCTGCGTGATCTTTGTACTTATTTTTGCCCTCTTAGCACCTGTGCACTCATCAGTTAACCAGGGGTTACAGCGAGCTGCTGACCTTATAGGGCTGTGTGAACATCGCTAGTATGGTGGTGGGATAGGCCCTCATAAGCCTCAAGTGGCAAATAAGAGTATGTCAGGGCTTTGATGTGGCATGTTGTGAGCACGATCCCAGGGTGGCCCCCAGTAGCCTCATTGTGGGCATGTCTTGAAATAAGTGAGTGTTAATAGCCTCAGCATAGTGGTGTCCAGATCTACATGACTGTGTCCTGACATATGTGGCAGTTAATAATGGGCATGTCCCAATATACATGACTGTTAACATGCTCTGTGTTCCTTTAATTTAAACCTAATTCTAGTCTCAGACTTTACTATGGCCCTATCCACAGAAGGAATGCTGACTCTGGTCCTAGGCCGAGTTCTGAGATAGTCCTGGCTACAGAAAGGCCCTGACCTTGGTTCTAGACTGATCCCCAGCCCTGGATTCAGACTTTGTTCATTCCCAGCCATAGAAAGAACACTTACCTGTCTTCAAAAATTATTCTTGATCGTACAAATAGAGTGACCCCTGACCTTGTCCTGGCTGCAGTTTGAGCTTTCCCCTCCTTTCAAGCAGAGACTCTTGATTGCAGTGTCATTTAGTGTGGAGTTCGGCCACCAAGATAGACCAGGTTGACATGGTCATACTTTTCTTCCCCCTAAATATTCTGAGTAACACGAAAGTCAAAAGGATATAGCCAACTCAAGATAAAGGAAATTTCCCAGATCTCAAGAAAGAAAAGGGAAGTCAATTAAGTAAGTGAGAGCCAGCTGATGATGCTTCTATAGTCCATGAGGGCTTTGGACAGTGTCATAGATCCTAAGGACAGGGCCTGGAGTTCTGATGCTTTCACAAAGCCAAGAGATGAGGTTGTGGACCCATAAGAAATAGGAAAACTAGCACCAAGCCTAGGAACCAGCATTAGCATCAAGAGAACTAGAATCAAAGAAGAATATGAAAGAAGCAAAATAAGGTGTTTAAATACAAAGTTTAAGGAAACTAACAGAACTCATAAAGAACAACACAGTACAAAAAAAAACAAAAAACAAAAACAAAAACCAGATTTTAAAAGGATCCCTAAAGAACTGTTATGGAAACAAAACAAACTGAGATTTAAAAATCCATGACTGGGATAAACAGTATACTAGACTCAGCTGAAGAAAGAAACAGTGAATTAGAAGATAATTCTGAGGAAATTATCCAAAATGTGGCACAGAAGGATAGGGAGATGCAAAATATCAAACAGCAGATAAGAGATAATGGAAGACAAATGAGAAAATCCCAGTCTAATGAGAGCCCCAGAGGGAAAGATTAAAATGGGGAAGAGGCAATATTTAAAGAGTAATTGGCTAAGAATTTTCTGAAATTGAACAAGGACATGAAATTCCATTTTGAAGAAGTATAAGTCCCAAGCAAGGAAATAAAAACAAATCTACATCTAGAGCTGTCATAGTAAAACTTCACAACACCATAGACAAAAGAAAAATCTTAACTACCAGAGAAAAGAGCTGGATGACATAGAAAGGAACAGTGGTTAGACTGACAGCAGACTTCTCATCAGCAGTAGTAGATGCTAGAAGACAATGGAACAATAATTTTAAAGTCTTGAATCAAAATGCTTTTCCACCTAGAATTCTATACCCAGCTAAACCCGCTCATTGAAGAGTGAGGCAGAGAAGCTGGCAGACTTCTGGCCCCAGGGTCACAAAGGTCCAAGACTTGTTATGGGGGAGCTGATCTGTCACACTGATTGAGGATGCAAACTGATTGACAAACCAGTACCAGTAGGCACCTGGGTCTGGCTAGACTCCAGAGCAAGGCTCTGGTGGGTGGGTCCCAGGAGTCTCCTTCCAGAGGCTGTCCCATAGCCACGGTCAGCTGCATGTTCAGAAGGGACCCTCCTAGTTCTGCCTGAAGAGGTGCATGGGCAGCCTGAGATCTGTAATCCAGGGACCAGGGGACTGAACTCTGTGGAAACAGAAGAATTGCCTTCTGTTTTCTGGGATGCTTCTGTTGGAAGAAGCTCCTTCCTCTCTGCTGTGGTCGGGGGCACTCCCGCTGCTGCATGACAGGGTCATCTGTACACCCTTGTCTTCCAGAGGGGCTCACTCTTGCTGCCTCAGGTCAGCATTGTTTCCACCATTTTTTTCCTGAGCAGAGTCTGGGGGAAGCACAGAACCTCCATCCACTCTGCGAGTGAGGGCAGGCTCACGGCTTTTGTTGAAGCTGGACCTAGACTCTATGTAGCTCCATTCAGAAAGGGAGAAGCCACTCCTGCCTCTAGAGGAAGCTGTCCCGGGAAGCCAGACCGCTTGCTTACTTTCTGTAGGGTTGAGGAAGCCAGGCCAACATCAGGGTTTCCCTAGGTACCTAAGAGATCATCCCATGATCCAGTATTTGTGCTTTTATAAGATAGAAATAGGACCTCTTGGCTCATTGGCAGCATACACGTGTCAGTTCTCTGTCACACTGTTAAGAACTGAGAGAACCCGTTAGGATGCTGTAGTCTATTGAGAAGATGGCCTGAACACCTGGAAAGAAAGGAAAGTGTGAGGCCACAGAAAAAACAGGTAGCAAGGGTGGCGACTCACGCCCAGATGGCTGCTTGCTGCATGGTGGGTGTTGGGGAGAAGCAAAGTCCTGTAGGAGGAAGAGGTGGTAAAGAGCATCCTGGCGGGGGGGTGGGGTGGTGTGGGGGGTGGTATGAACAGTGGCAGTGCCCAGAAAATGAAGGCCCAAGGTGACTGGCAGAAATGGGGTTGAGAGGAAGAGGTTGTGGCAGGAGCCCTCCTCCTAAAGCAGGTGGTGGGAGGACACGGAAGGGTGGGGCTCTCCCAGTGCCCTTCAGCACCGTCAGTGGTCGCCACATGTCCATCTGCCTGAACCAATAATGAGCCGGAGTGCAGAGATCAGTGGAGACTCAGGCCAGGGACGGCCTTGTTGGGTCTGAGCCTCTCCTGTTTCTCTGCTTTCCCGTGAGAAATCTGGAACTTTTGGGTCCCGTTTTCTTTTGTGACGGGAATGTTAGAGCAGGTGCCGTGCTCGTGTATGGTCCCTGATTGGTCGTCGTCTGGCAAACACATTGACCTGCTTTTCGTTGGAAACATACTGTACAGAATACTCAAGGGTGACCACTGAAACTATTATTGGCCTCTGAACTTTTTTTGGGGGGGTGCCTTTTTTCTGAACAAACATTTGATTGAACTGAGTATGATTAAGTTGTATGTGGATATCTCCACACGTGTGCATGTCTGTGTGTGCATGAGCGCATTTATGCATATGTGTGAGTGGAGGTGCATGGGTGTGTATGTGTGTGTGTGCATGTGCATGTGTATGCGTACACACAAGCATGTGTGCCTGTTTGTGGCTGTTTCCACCTGGAGTTTCAGGCTGGGTACCAACTTGGCATTTGGGCACACTTGCCACTTGGGGTCGGACAGGGTTAGGCCAGGGCTGTACGGGATGTGGGAGGTCCTGGTTGTTGGGAGGGGTGGGAGTTGGAAGGGGGCCCAGATGCCGAGGGACGAAGCCTGACTCTTACCCCCTGTGCTCTGTTTCTTGATTGCAAGCCTCCATTCGGAGAAGGAAAGGGGGTGAGTCATCTGCTGGGTCCCCAGGCCCCCAGCTTTGCCTGACCTTGTCCAGGGAAGCGCTGATGTGTGAGGAGGCTCCATGTCAAGTCAGGGTGGTCTAGAAGCCTGGGCTGTACCTTCCTTTTGGCCTTCTCCCTGGGGATCTGGTGGGGGTGCAGTAGAGGGAGCTGGGGAAGGATGGATGGCGGGGTCCAGCGGTGTGGCTCTGTGGGGGTGTGATAGGCACAGCCATGGCCTTTGGGGGCTCAGGTGAGTGTGGGGGGTAGTGAGAGTCACAGGGGCGGCCTGGTGAAGCAGAGCTGGGAAGGCTTCCCAGTGGAGGCCTCAGCATGTGCTATGTCCTGGAGCTGGGGTTAGGGGGAAGGTTCAGAGGGCTCAGCTGTGGGTCTCCTCAGGGAGCATGGTAACTGGGCCACTGTGGGCCAGAGTGTTGGGTTCTCAGCTCTCATCCATTTGCTTCTTTCTGACTGTTTTCTGGGGGCTCCTTGTGCCTGGTATGAGGGTCCCATTTCTGTGCTGATCTGTTGTGGGGTTCAGTCCAGTGCTGATAGACCCTCCAGAGCAGAAGTCTAGGCCCCACAGCACTGGGGAGGGAGCGTAGAGCACCTCCACCCAAGATAGCCCAGGCTGGTGACTTCACCATCCTCTGCTCCACCTGTCAGGCCTCACCTGAAGCCTTTGAGGCTCCTTCCTGTATGTTCTGTGTGTCCAGCCTGGCTGCAAAGAATGTAGCCTCCATGGGGCGGGGTGGGGCAGAGTCTGAGGTCCGGCATCTGGTCAGATCTCAGGGCCTGGCCTCAGCCAGCCTTCTCTATCTCTGGAGTGGACAAGTGACTCTTTCTGCGGAATAGGAGTCAGAGCCAGATGGAAGTCTGAGGTGGCTTTGTGGTCCCAGGCATGTGCGTTTGCTCATTTGTCCGTGTGCCTGGTGCCCACCCCTCCTTCACTCTGGGATCCACAGGGCCTTCCCTGTGCCAGCGACACACCGGTCCCATCTGTCTGGGCCCAGGCTCTGCAGCATGGCCTGCAGCCTGGCCCTCGGAGCTCTCCTGCTGACCCTTGCCCTAGTCTCAGGTGAAGTGCTTTCCCTAGTGTCTTTTCATGTATTAAAACTAGGTGTAGACACTGGCAGTAGGTATAGACACCTTTCTTCACTCTATGAGGCAGACACAAGCTGTTTCTGGAATATTTTGGTTCTGTCCTGAGCTCATTAGTGGAGCTCCCAGGGTGCTATGCTGTGGCCTGTGCATTTCTTCCAGTTGTATGGGAGGTAACAGGTGATTCCTCACCCCTGGGGCCCATCGTACCTGTTTGGGTTCTGGCTGTTTCAACAGCTGCACCTCGAGCTGTGTCCCCACCGCATGTGGAATCTTAAAAGCTGGTGTACGTGAGGCCGACGGGAGTGTGTGGTTCCCTGTGTCCCAGACCAGGTTCCTAGCGGGCTTCATTTTCTTTTTTGAGCATCTAAAATAACTTATTTAAAAATATATTTTCTAATAATGGTGGGGATTGGTGTCAACCTCACCAGCTTGTAGTTTGGAGAATTCTTGGTTCTTTCCCTTTTGGAAAGAACTCTTGCCTGGCCCCAGCACGTCCGTCACCGTACCTCCAACAGTATTTGCTTTGCTGACTTCATGTGCATGCTGCTTTTGGTCTCTGGGACTGAGTCCTTCGGGACCTAGAGATGCAGCTTCTAAGTCCACAGCTCAGGGGAGCACACGCCCCCTGGAAATGTTTCTACTCTACTTGTGTCTTTATGTCTGAGGTTTCTGGATAATATGGTTGTTAAGTCTGATCTCTTACTTACTGGGTTTATGATCTGGAGCATTCTGATCTCTCAGAGCTTCAGTTTCTTCTTGGGTAAAATGAGGGCAGTGTCACTATTTTCTTTGTGTGGTTGTGAGAAATGAGAGGAGAAAGCTCATCAGAAGCTCTTCTAACTGAAAACCACCAAGGACTGAACAAAGGGGGGCGATGGTGGTTTCAGCTTCCAAAGGGAAATTACTTGTTTCATTACAAAAACAAAGAAGACGACCCTCTAGCGAGCCCTTCCTGGCGTGCACCTGGGCCGAGGCACCGGTGGACCGGTAAGCTAGTCTGTAGATGGAGCGTGTTCTGGTGAGTTGTAACATTTGCCAAACTTCTGTATTAGTCAGGGCCCAGGCTGGACACTCAGGACATGCAGGGGAGAGTACGGGCTCTCTCCTTCTGAGAGCCCACCAGCTCTTCGGGGAGGCTAGGTGCCCCGTGTGTGTTCAGTGCTCACCTGGAGCCAGGCAGAGCGGTAGCACTTCACTTCTTATGTGTAGACACTGGCAGTGACTATAGACATTAGACACTGAAGCAGCCACCATTTTAGGCTTGTTTTGCCAGATAAGGAAACTGAGGCCCAGGTGAAGTCAGGACAGAGGCAGTATGTGGTGTGGGTCTGGTCCGGGTTGGGTGCCAGCCAGCTCAGAGGAGCTGACTTGTTTCTCCACGGCAGTTAACAGAGGCAGAGCCAGGAGGCGCCAGTGGGAGGGGTTGGGGCTGACTGTGTCCTCCGACAACAGGCACTTGCAGAGTGAAAGCCCGAGAGTGACCAGACACGTGCTCCTCTAGGGCCGGTGTCACTCCTGAGGGCTTATGAATTCAGAGCCCGAGTGACCTGTGGGGTGATGTCAGCGTGGCAGCCAGGTGGGCACGGGAGCTGCCCCCAGCTCCTGCTGCAGCCCGCATGCTGGCCCTGAGTGGACCACCCCAGCCACGTGGCCAGAGCTGCTAGTTCTCAGACACGTGTGTTTAACCAAATTTCCAAGTCATGTTGATGATCAAAAACATCACTTTAAAACATACTAAACAGCTTTAATAAAAACAAGCAAACAAAGCTTTTCATTATGATGGATTTGAAAAGAACGCTGCCTGAGGCCTCCTGGTGCCTCTCTCCCTTCTAGGGCCTTGTTCACACATCAGCTCCCCCCACCTCCCATCTTCCTTACCCTCCTCTTCAGGGGCCGGTAGAAGCCCCTTCAGCACCATCAGCACCTCCCACCCAGCGTGGGGCTGCTTCTCCAAGAAAGGAGGTTCTTTGGCCTATTGGTCTGCGTAGAGCCATAATTTTAGGTCCCTAGCCTGGGTCTGTGAGTTCTGTTTCCAGGCAGTGTCCCCTGTTCATTCGTGCTTGGCTTATTCACACCTTTCGTGGGCACCAGGGTCTGTCCTAGGGCTGAGGTGCACCAGGGGCGGCTTAGCTTTTGGTGCAGCGGCTACAGACAGACGAGTAGTGCCAGGTGCTGGGGAGAAAAGGGACAGGGCCAAGGGCAGCACATTCAGGAAGATTTGAAGCTCCACATGGTGCTGTTCCTGCCCCAGGCCTCTCCCGAATGGTCATGGGCTTTTCCTGGATGGGTTCTGAGGGGTGACCTGGACCACCCTTGGAAGGCAGAGTGGCCAGGCTGGAGTGGGACTCAGATGGGATGGATGTTACGCAGCTGCAGTCCCCCAGTCTTGGGCCTGGAAGAAGGGGTGTGGGGTGGGCAGGGCCCAGTGTCCATCAGCAGCGCCAGGTACATCAACCTTGCCGGGAGGACTCAGCAGTGGGGTGCGCAAGGGCGGAGCAGGTTCAGGGTCCAGGTGGCTGAGACGGTGCCTCCCTTGGCTGTGCAGAGAAGCTGGATGAGATCCTGGCAGCCGCCACGGAGCCTACGCTGAGGCCAGACATCGCGGACGCTGACTCCAGAGCCGCCACCGTCAAACAGCGGCCCACAAGTCGGAGGATCACACCCGCTGAGATCAGTGTAAGCCCTCCCGGCAGCTGCGGAGGGGTTATGGGGAGGGGAGAAGGCAGGGTGGGGTGCGGGGGTCAGACTTCCATGTCCCCTACAGGGTGTTGGTGCATTTTTCTGGGGTGGGAGTCCATCATTTGGACCCTACTCTCCATGGGTGAGGGTGAGGGAAGCAGCCATGTCCCTCCAGAATGGCCACAGTGTAACAAACGCTCAGTGCTCACTCTTGGCTGTGGGTTTCAGGGCCTCCTGCATGCCACAGCCAGGACCGCCTAGAGTGCCCCAGCCCCGATGAGGGTACAGTGCAGTGTGTTTCTGCCCCCCGCACCACTCTTCTCACTTGGCACCATCTGGGCTACTCCCCCAGCCTCGTCCATACCAACCCTACCCAGTACTTTATGCTCAGGCCACACTGGCTATGCCCTTGCCCCCTGGAGGCAGGCCCTGGGTCTGAGTCCTGATCGGTGCCAGCACCATTGTAATCAGTGCATGGGGTGTTTGATCTCAGGCTTAGAAGGATGGCTGGGGCTGGATGGAGAACTGGGAGCCCCAGTGCCCTAGAACCTCCATATAACCCCCCAACTCCAACAGTCTTTATTTGAGCGCCAGGGCCTCCCAGGCCCAGAGAAGCTGCCTGGCTCCCTGCGGAAGGGGATTCCACGGACCAAGTCTGTAGGTATGGCTGGGCAGGGGGCTGCATGGGGCTGGCAGGAATGGGGCTGGGGCGAGGGCTGGGGTGGATGTCAGGCTGGAGGACCCTATCTCTCCCAGCCCCTCCAACTGGGTTCCAGGTTTCCTCTGAGAACCGCCTCTCTCTGCTCATAGCCTAGGATTCTATTTGTTTGTGGACATATGTGGGGTTAGTCCTTTTCCCCCAATCCAGAGAAACTGCCGAAAGAGACCCGTGAGGCTTCCTTATTCCATCCACCGCTCACCGTCCACTGTGTGCCCCCCATCCACTCCTCCCCGTCCAGTGTGTACTTCCATCCACATGACCCCATTCAGTCTGTGCCCGGCATCCACATTCCGGTCCAGTCTGTGCCACCCCACCCCCCACTCCCCATCCACTGTTTATCTCTCCCCCCTCCCCTGCCCTGCCCCCTTGCTCTGTATCTCCCTTTTCTTTACAGACAATTTTCTCCAGAAGTCACTTGTACTTACTGTCTCTGTCCCCACCTGCACCTCAACTTGGAGCAGGCTAGGCCTGTCCATACCTAAAACTGAATTTGCTGCCACCAGAGTCACCAGTGGTTTCCAGGGCATTCCTGCCAGCAGACATATGACCATCCCTTCTCTTGCTGACCTCAACTGGCATTTGATGTTTTGCTCTATCCTCCATGAAACTCACCTCCCCAGGTTCTTTCCTCCGTTCTCAGGCTGTACCTGTTCATGACAAGATGTAAACCTAAAAAAACCTCCACCCCAAGTGTGCATCCTTCTCAAGGCTGTGTCCTTAGCCTCTACACCTTCTGTACCTGTTTCTTTGGGGCCTCATCATGCCCCACACTTGCTGTCACAGCCCTCATGTAGCCATCTCTCTTGATCCCAGACTGGGTCATCTCATAAGCTCCACCCACTGCTCATCCCTCTAGGCATCTAGTCCCCCCTCGCCTGCCCACTTGTCCATCCATTCGCTGACAGACGTGCCCGCTTGTCCATCCATCTATACATGTACACTGCAGCGTACCCATCATCTGTTCACCATCAGAGTAAACACCACAGTGTTTTGCACACACTGGTTCATTTAATATGTATAGTAACCCCGTTGAGGTAATGTTATTAGTACCTCTGTGTTACAGATAAGGAAACTAAGGTAAAGAGGTAAAATGACTTGCCCAAGGTCACACAGCTGCCTTCCCTGTCTTCTGGTAAGACATCAGGCCAGCCAACTGCCCAGATATGGCCAAAGGGGACTTTTTGCAGAACAGATACCACCCCACATAACCTCTAGTTCACCCCCAGTGGGCTCTTCATTGCCTTGGGGCCTTAGGGACCAGCCCTAGCCTTCTCCTACTTCATCTGGGGACATTTGTCTCCATTTCCTTCTTACCTGGGTGTACCAACACTTGCTATTCTGCAGCTGCCTCAATCTGCCTGGATGGCCTGTCCCTCAGCCCAGCCCAGTCCCAGGACTGACCACCACGGGTCCAGATCTCAGTGTCTGCCCTGCAGGATGTAAGCCTCTCAGTGGGGATTCCTCCGGGACCCTCCTATGCTCATTCCGTGAGTGAGTGAGGGGTTCATCTTCAGTCCCCTTGCCCTGGCCTGCTGCCCATCACCAACATGAATATTGGTCAAGGTGTCAGATTCCCAGAGTCCCCTGCCCACCCTTGTCCTGGGCACATGATTCAGTCCTGGAAACCTCAGGGTCCTGGTCCATAAACTCGAGGCCCATCTAGTACCTGCCTCCAAGTCTACCATGTGGCTCACCCAGTGGGCTGTACTCACAGGCCGAATATAGGCAGCAATAGCTGGTATTGTTCCTAGATGCAGGGCCTGCATCTCGAGGCTGGAACACAGGGTTTGAGCAATGCTTGCTGCTAGGTCATTGGGCAGAGGGCTGCACCCTACCTTGGGTGGTACCAGAACAGATTTCCCACTTCATCCCAGGCAAGTGACTTGTCTTCACCCTAAGCTAGGCTTTGGCATGCCAGATCTCCTGCCTCTTCCAGGAGCACAAGCTCTTCCTATGCGATTCTGTCTCAAACACAGGTTGTGCAGTGGGGAGGAGGCCTAGAGCGAACCTGGCCCAAATCATATGTCCAGCCATGGGGGTGGAAGGCAGACCTAAAAATGGTGATGATGATCTCGGCCTCTTTCCTGGGATGCTTCTAGGTGCTCAGCCCCAGGCTGTAGGCTTTAAATGGCTCCAGCTGGGGCAACCCCACAACAGGGGCCTGCATTTCTCTCGAGATCGAGAAATTGACCTGCTAGTCATGATCTCATGGTTCGTGGGTTCGAGCCCCGCGTCGGGCTCTGTGCTGACTGCCGGCTCAGAGCCTGGAGCCTGTTTCAGTCTGTGACTCCCTCTCTCTCTGACCCTCCCCTGCTCGCGCTGTCTCTCTCTCTCTTCTAGAAATAAAAAAACCAAAAAACAAAAAACAAAAAAAGAAATTGACCTGCTAAGAGGTTAAGGAACGTCAGATGGTAACTGGCAGTGCTAGAATTCAGGCCACGTGAAAGCCCACCTTGGCTGCGCTCGGGGTGAAGAGGTGTCATGCAGGACGAGATGTGAGCTGTACAGTGCGAGAGGCCCGGGGGTTTAGCCCATAGGGAGTAAAACTGAAACATGTATCAGGTGCTTAGCCTACAATTCCTCTTGAGTTCTTCCTCCTTCCCTTCCACCCTGCCTCACTGAAGTTCAGCCGTTAAGGTTACAGCAGTGACCAGGCAGCTTCTCCCGGTCCAGTCCACTTGTGTCTCTGGGATGGAGCCTCTCGGGGCTTGTCTTTTCACAAAGCACCTTCTCACCTGGGCGCCAGCCTTCTTTCTGCCAGATGCGTGGGTCAGCTGGCCACAGTCCTGCTTCTCTGCAGCAAGTGCATCACTGTTACTCTGGCAGGGTGTCCCCCTAATTTCTGACTGTCTCCCTTCCTCCGCTCTCTGGTTGCCACCAGGGAACTCCTGGTGACACCTGCTTGTTCTGTTGCTGTGATGTGGCCTTGCTCAGTCTTGGATGGAAGCCGTGCACCAGCCACCCCTACCTCTTCTGTGCAGTTCTGTCTTTGCCACTCTGGGTGGGAGGATGTGTGGGGGCTGCCCCTACTCTCCCGTGGTGTCTTCTCTGGGCTCTCTCAGTGTGATGGGGCTTGGGCAGGGCTTGGCCCAAATCTGGGTAGTCAGACTTTGGGTCCTTAGTCTGTTGGTGGGGACCTCTCCTTATATCCGAAAGAATACCTCTCCCCAAGTCTTCCCAAGAGCTCCCCCCCTCCCCTGCAACGCTGGGCTTGGGGTGCAGAACCTGGCATCCAGGGAGGAGCCCCGACTGGAGGCCTCATTCAGATCCCCTGCTCTGGACTCCCCCTGACCCCTTTTCTCTCGGACCCCAGCCTTCATGCTCTTCCTGACCCGGTCCACCTCGTCCACCGGCTGGGTATCACTTGCTGCCAGTTTCTAAGGGGGTGTCTTCACAATCCTTGCGTCTGGGGCCATGGCTGGCCCCTGCAGAGGGCAGGTGCTGCGGTCCGCAAGGGTCTCGTCTCACCGGGACCCTTCTGTCTGCAGGGGAGGATGAAAAGCTGGCATCCCTGCTGGAGGGACGCTTTCCGCGGAGCACCTCCATGCAAGATACGGTGCGAGAGGGCCGTGGCATCCCGCCCCCGCCGCAGACCGCACCGCCGCCCCCTCCCGCTCCCTACTACTTTGACTCGGGGCCGCCCCCCGCCTTCTCACCACCACCTCCTCCAGGCCGTGCCTACGACACAGTGCGCTCCAGCTTCAAACCTGGCCTGGAAGCGCGCCTGGGCGCTGGGGCCGCGGGCTTGTACGATCCCGGCGCGCCCCTGGGTCCACTGCCCTACCCTGAGCGGCAGAAACGTGCGCGCTCCATGATCATCCTGCAGGACTCAGCGCCAGAGGCGGGGGGCACCCCCCCCCCACCCNGTCCTAAGCGGCGGCCTAGGCCTCCGGGCCCCGACAGTCCCTACGCCAACCTAGGCGCCTTCAGCGCCAGCATCTTCGCGCCGTCCAAGCCTCAGCGCCGCAAGAGTCCGCTGGTAAAGCAGCTGCAGGTGGAAGATGCTCAGGAACGCGCAGCCCTGGCTGTGGGCAGCCCCGGCCCGGGCGGCGGCAGCTTCGCCCGAGAGCCCTCCCCAACGCACCGTGGGCCGCGGCCAAGCGGCCTTGACTACGGCCCCGGGGAAAGCCCCGGCCTCGCGTTCGGTGGTCCTGGCCCGGGCAAGGACCGGCGGCTGGAGGAGAGGCGCCGCTCCACCGTATTCCTGTCGGTGGGAGCCATCGAGGGCAGCACACCTAGCACCGACCTGCCCTCCCTGCAGCCCTCCCGCTCCATCGATGAGCGCCTTCTGGGGGCTGGCCCCACCGCCGGCCGCGACCTGCTCCTGCCCTCCCCTGTCTCTGCTCTGAAGCCATTGGTCAGCGGCCCGAGCCTTGGGCCTTCAGGCTCCACCTTCATCCACCCACTCACCGGCAAACCCCTGGACCCCAGCTCGCCCCTGGCCCTCGCCCTGGCTGCTCGAGAACGCGCTCTGGCCTCCCAGGCGCCCTCCCGGTCCCCTACGCCTGTGCACAGCCCTGACGCTGACCGTCCTGGGCCTCTGTTTGTGGATGTACAGGCCCGCGACTCTGAGCGAGGGGCGCTGGCCTCCCCAGCCTTCTCCCCAAGGAGCCCCGCCTGGGTTCCTGTGCCTGCTCGAAGGGAGCCAGAAAAAGCACCCCGGGAGGAGCGAAAGTCGCCAGAGGACAAGAAGTCCATGATCCTCAGCGTCCTGGACACATCCCTGCAGCGGCCAGCCGGCCTCATTGTCGTGCATGCCACCAGCAATGGGCAGGAGCCCAGTGGGCTGGGGGCTGAAGAGGAGCGCCCGGGCACCCCGGAGCTGGCCCCCGCCCCCGCACAGTCAGCAGTGGTCGCAGAGCCCCTGGCGAGCCCCCGGGCTCAGCCCCCTGGCAGCACGGCTCCGACAGACCCCGGGCCAGGCCAGGGCAGCTCAGAGGAGGAGCCAGAGCTGGTGTTCGCTGTGAACTTGCCCCCTGCCCAGCTGTCCTCCAGTGATGAGGAGACCAGGGAGGAGCTGGCCCGCATTGGGCTGGTGCCGCCTCCTGAAGAGTTTGCCAATGGGGTCCTGCTGGCCACCCCACTTCCTGGCCCAGGTCCCTCACCCACCGCGGTGCCAGGCCCGGCCTCAGGGAAGCCGAGCAGCGAGCCACCTCCTGCCCCGGAGTCTGCAGCTGACTCGGGAGTGGAGGAGGCTGACACGCGCAGCTCTAGCGACCCCCACCTGGAGACCACGAGCACTATCTCCACGGTGTCCAGCATGTCCACCCTGAGCTCGGAGAGTGGGGAGCTCACTGACACCCACACCTCCTTCGCCGATGGACACACTTTTCTACTCGAGAAGCCACCAGTGCCTCCCAAGCCCAAGCTCAAGTCCCCGCTGGGGAAGGGGCCGGTGACCTTCAGGGACCCGCTGCTGAAGCAGTCCTCGGACAGTGAGCTCATGGCCCAGCAGCACCATGCCGCCTCTGCCGGGCTGGCCTCCGTTGCCGGACCTGCTCGCCCTCGCTACCTCTTCCAGAGAAGGTCCAAGCTGTGGGGGGACCCCGTGGAGAGCCGGGGGCTCCCTGGGCCTGAAGATGACAAACCAACTGTGATCAGTGAGCTCAGCTCTCGCCTGCAGCAGCTCAACAAAGACACACGCTCCTTGGGGGAAGAGCCGGTTGGTGGCCTGGGCGGCCTGCTGGACCCTGCCAAGAAGTCGCCCATCGCGGCAGCTCGGTGAGCAGGGCAGTGTGGGGAGGGTCCTGTCCTGTGTCCATGAACCCCCTCCCATGTCTCTCCTCTTGTGCATCCACGGTCTCCTCCATTCCCTCCCCAGTCCATTCTGTCCCACCCCTTTCCTGTCTGTGGCATGCCTCTCCGTCCACCTCTGTCCTCTGCCTGCCCTTGCTTTGTCTGTCTGAGACAAACGTCTCGTTCAGGGATCTGAAAAATCTCGGGGCTGCTGTTCTCTCCATCCCTGTTGGTGCTAGGAATGGGAGCTGGGCACCCATCAGAGACCCAGACGGGGCCTGAGCACCTCCACAGCCCTCCCGGAGACGCCCTGCCTCGGGGGTTCGTGTGCGCTCTCACTCTCTTGCTCCCGACCAGAGCTGCCTCTCCTGTTATGGGTTGTTCTGTGCTCCATTCTGGAGTTGCAGCCCGCTCCCCTCCCCCACTGTTCAGCTTCTCTGTGAGCCTGTGGGCCCCCAACCCCATCCCCCCTGTGGCCACATGGCCGGTGCCACCTTTCCTGTAGCTGCCTCCTGCCTTGCTTCCTTTCGAGGCTTAGAATACGTGGACTCCTTTTCCTCTTGGGACGCACCACCAGCTCCTGGTGTTCTGCCCCAGAAACGCTTGTGTCTAAGCTCTGCCTCAGAGCCCCTTAAACACAGACTCCAGCGTGTGCTTTTCAAAGTGCACTAAGAAGCTATCCTTAGGGGGAAGTCACACCGCCTCTCCGTACTCCATCTGCCCTCTCGCCTTCTCTGCACCTGCCCTGTTCCTCTGTCTGTCTGCCTGTCCCACCTCCTGCTTAGGGTGGGGACGTGAAGAGGCTACGTTGTGCCCTGGAAGTGCGGGTGAGGGGGGCGCTGAGCAAGGGGCTTGGATGCTGCTCTGGCAGAGCTGCCAGAGCCCCTGGGCTGGTCCCTTGGATATTTCCTTGAGGATCCCATTCCCAAGGCTTTGCTCCTCAAGGGGACCCCCCCTTGGGCCCGTGGGCTCCATGGGGGCTGGTGGGAGAGGTGGGTCCTGCCCACTGGTGTTGGTCTGAGGCAGAGCTGGTCACCCCCTGGCTGGCCCTTATCTGCCCTTTTCGAGCTGCCTTTGCCTTCCGTACCCTTAGGCCCTCTTCCCTCTTCTGGCTTTGGGGGGGGG
>NW_027529175.1:9175296-9182093 GCF_008692635.1 Crocuta crocuta
CCACTGCCTGGCCTCCTTCTTGCTCCCTGAAGACCAGCCTAGTGGGCCCTTTCCTGTCAGCCTTGGGAAGGCAGAGATCACAAAGTGAGGGATTCAGTCTTATTCACAAGGGCTTGTCTGATTTGCCTTCTTCCAGTTAAGGGTTCAAAAGATAACGTGGGGGCTTGGGAGGCTCACGGTGCCTCCCCGAAGTGGTCCAGGAATATTGTCCTTCAGCTCCTGTCGTCTCAGGGGCTCGCTCTGGGGCCCTCTCCCCTTTTTGCCTCTTCCAACTCCCAGCTGAATGTGAAAGCCTTCTCTCTGGCAGGGCAATGCTGCAGGTGCCCTGAGGGTGGGCATTATGGGCATGACCAGGCTATCCATTTCTAATGAGTAGCGCAGGGCCTGGGCCGCTGCAGGACCTGACGTCAGCCCTGAGGGCGGGGGTTCCCTGACCCACCCCCACCAACCCCTGTCTTCATCTCTGCTTCTCCTCCTTTGCCACCCCCTCCGTCCTCTGTGTCCTTTGGTCCCAGTGAAAATTAAAGCCATTTAAGGTGGGCAGCACAGTGCCTGATACAGTGCAGGCCCTCAATAAACATTTGCTAAACAGACGAAAGAACTAAGCTAAATGCAAGCACTGTCTTTTGTGACCTGTAATCTAGGGATGGGGCTTAGGACTAATACCATCCTAAGGATGGACAGACACCCGATTCAGATGCACTGGTTGTTGGACCCCTTGATCAGGCTCAGGCGAGCGTGGGTCTTGTCATTTGCTCTGCTGGCTCCCGTGGGGTGGCTGGGCACCTTCAGCATTTCTCCACTGTCAGGGAAATGTCTCTTGTCCCACGGCTCTGGATTGTGCCAGGACCCCGTGTTCGTGTTCCGATTTGGACATGGGATGGGGCAGGGCAAGACCAGCAGGTGCCAGCTTTGCACCCCACCTACCCCACAGGTGCACTGGAAAGGGAGCCTCTTTGACCTGGGCGCTCCTTGCAAAAGTCCAACCTCTGACTGGCTTCACGTGGGTCCCCTGCTTCCCCCTGGATGAATCGGCGGGATCAGGTCAGGGATGATGTAAGGCTGCCATTGGCCAGGCCTGAGTCCTGTGCTCTCCTGGGAGCCAGGGCATTGGGCCAGCCCACCTAGCAAACATGCACTGAGAGTGAGGGAGGGTGGCTCTCCGGAGGAAAATCAGCTGCTGTTACCGGGGTCCAGATGCTGGAAAACCTAAAGCAACAGAAGTCCCTCATGACATGTTCTCACCAACATCGGCAGTTTGCTGCATTCCCTGCCATCAGCCAGGGGTCAGAGGGCCCTGGATACCAACTCTCAGCTAGCTGCATCTGAACTCTGTAGTTGTGGACGAGCCACTGTGAACTTCAGTCGGTCACCTGTGAGATGGTGACAGTGACACACTGAAGCACCAAGCTCAGGGCTGCAGCATGGTGGGTTCTCATGAAGTGGGCACTCCTGAAGTGGGCACTCAGCCAGGCCCTTTGTGGGAAATAAAAGTGCCAGATATTGCACTAGAAAATGTCAGGTCATATTATTTCACTTCTGTAGCCATTCTATTAGATGGACGACAGTATACTCTCCATTTTCCAGACAAGAAAGTTAGAGTTCTAAAGAGGTCTTTTGGAGATGGTAAGTGGTGGTATCTGCCTGGCCTCAGGCCCCACTCTCTGTTCACTGTAATCTGGAGGCTCTGTCATTAAGCCCCTTCTGGTGACAGACCCTGGGCTTCTGTGCAGTGGTCTCTCACATAGCGACACAGGCCTGTTTATTCCATAGACCGACACCATCATCTGTCGATTGTGTATATCGCAAATAGCACGTGTGTTCTGAAATCACTTATCCTCGGGTCCACGCAGCACCACCTCATCAGCCCAGCTGCCTGGAGTCTTCTCTCTTCCCTGCCTTCCTATTCCCACCTCCATCTGTACTCCCTTTGCTTGTTTACACTTCCTCTCGTCCTCTGCGCTCCCCCTCAGACCACGGCCCTCTGGCCTGGACCTCACTGCCCACTCTTGACTTCTGGCCAGAGTTGGGGGCTGAGCAGGGGCTGCTGTGAGCGTGTAGAGTCAGCCCTCTGTGTGGCTGGCAGGAGCAGTGGTGCCCACCAGCGCTGCTGGGCAGCTCTTGTTTGCAACTCACTGTGGCTGGAATCTAGCACTCATCTCTCATTTAGTCCTGAACTGCTGGTGATACTGTCTCTATGAGAAACGTTCAAGGTGTGGGATGTCCTGGTGTCTGGGTGAGGCTCTTTCCTTCCCAGGACCGTTCTTGGCAGAGGCCCCAGAGTAATGGCCTTGGCCACCTGGACGGACGTCTGCATTTTTGGAACATCGATCCTAGACCATTCACCTGCTCTAGCTTCTCGCTTCATGCCTAGCCCTGGTATAGACAGGACATCCATCTTCTCAGAGCCCTACCATGGGCCTTGAGGCTCACATCTGTACCCAGCTCCACTCATCTTCCACGATCCACAGTCGGATTGGGATCCCACGTGTGGTCTCAAATCCATGGTGTCCCTGAGCGCCACAGAAACCCTCGGGTCTGCCGTGGCTCTCAGTTTTACATCTGTCTGCCCCTCACATCTGGTTCTGTAGAAAAAAGTTCATGGTGAAATAGCTTTGGGAAAACAAAGTGAAAGGGGTGTCTTTCCTGCATCTTCTTAGCCCCTTGATGTGCTTTGTGCCGTGGTCTCAAACCTGTTCGGACTCAGCTCCTTTGGCAGATCACTAATAAGTGTCTTGCAGAAGACGCACATGCCTTAATGATGGGGTAGAAACCCCGCCCTGGGGACCTTCTGTGGACCCTGTTCTACTAACATGCGTGGCAGGGACCTGGATGCCACCTTGAGTCACTGCAGGTATCTCAAGGCCGGCGGGGCTTCTTCTAAAACCTCGGCTGACACTTGTGGTGTGACAGCTGATGCAAGAGCACTGGGGCCAGGATGTGCTTTGTCCTTGCAGGTCACACGAAACCGGGTCACGTGCTTCAGGAGCCCTGAACTATGCTGGGGGAGCAGGAAGTGGTCACAGACGAGGGGATGTAGAGGCACTTGGAGTGCACTGAGGTTAGAGCTATGAGTGGATATGGGCAGTGAGATGGCAAAGGGCAGGAGACGCCATGAGCAGAGAGTGCACTTCGAAGTTTCTAAGTCTGTACCTGGCTTTGTGCTATTGTTGAGGGTTATTTCCCTGAATGGAGCCTCCCGGACTGCAAAAGCCCACGAGGCCCAGACCCACCCTGCATGGATGCAGTGGTGGGAGGCCCAGGACAGAGACCGGGACCAGAGCTTGGACTTTTTCCTGTCTGTTGGTACCAGTGGGCCAACAGGCAATGAANGACACGTCACATTATTTTTGTTCGATGACATCCTAGCTTTGTGCTAGGTACTTAGAGTCAAGTGGACAGTGAGGAAATGAGGTGAGAGGTCCTGAGTGAAAATGTCTGGACCCTGAGGCGGCCGAGGGGATGAGGATGAGGGCCTGGGTTAATGCTGGGAGACCTCCGTGAAAAGGAGAAGCTGATGGTGGCTCCCAGGTCTCTGGTGTGGGGAGGACTAGGGGAAGGGAGAGCATGTTTGGAGGCCCAGCAGAGGTCTAGGGCTCAGGAGAGACTGGGATCACATGTGGCATTTGGGGCACATCAGCCGTAGCCAAGGGCAGGAGTGGACCACGTGGCCCAGGAGGAAGTGTGTGGCAAGAGGAGCACCCAAAAAACCCATCTAGGAAGAAGGGGTGGAGGAAAGGTCAGCAAGGGGTCCTGCTACAGCCTGGGAACTGTAGGGGTGTGGGGGGAGGGGCAAGGCCCGACCTCAGTGGCTGAGGAATCACGAGGCAGCAAGACAGTCCCAGATTCAGACGTTGGTGGAAGAGACGTCCGGGGCCGTGGAGGCTTGCCGAGCCATCTGGAGGAGGCTGCTGACGGCATTCAGGGGTGCCCGGTGAGGTACCGTTCGTTAGGGGGCGGGTGGCGCAGAGGCCCTCTGGGAGGCTGGCGGGCGCTGCGATGCGGCCACACCGTGGCTGGGGAGGCGTCAGCTGAGAGTGGCAGTGGACGGTGACAGGTGTGCAGAAGTGGTGTGGACGCTTGGCTATGGATGCTGCTGGGGTTCCTGCTCAGGGGATGGTGTGGGCAGTTCCCCGCTCTGCAAGAGGAAGGAGAGGAGGGGCAAACACCCGGCCAGGGGCACCCTTGCTGTGCCTTGGGAGGGCACAGACTTCTTTACGCTCTTCTTGTAGGCCTCCTGCCATGTCTCCCGTGCTCTGGGCGTCCTTAGCTCTGGCTTTCTCCCCCCTTCCCAGCCCAGTGGAATATGGCACTTCATTCCCTCACTCATGGCACCTCCTGGCATCAGTCGTATTTTCTCTGGCAGGTGCCCATCTCCTGGCACCCAGCACCTCTCCTCAGGAGGGTCTTCCTGAGTGCTGCTAGAGCCCAGCTCACCCCTCTGCCAGGAAGGGGGGCTCCGGCACTGCCCAGAAGGGCCTCCTGGAGCCCAGAGCAGGGTCTGGGCTCAGGCCAAGCATCTCCACTGCACTCCCCAGCACCTGTCTTGTTCTCTCTGCCTTCACAGTGTGGCTGTGGTGCTGCCAACTTGTCCGCATGCTTCCATGGAACAGCCACACGGTTCCACTGAAACTTAACTCTTGGGGTAGGATCCCCTCCTGAGATGAGGTCCTCAGGCCCGGGGCGCTGTGTGAGAGCTGTGGTGGGGCTGTACTGGGCACCATCCTCTCAGCAGCTTACACGGCACTGCAGCCCCCACCCCAGCATCTCCCTAGCAGTCACCGCCACCTGGGCACCCACCACCCCCTTGCAGCATCCCCTTGGGTATCTTCCCTCTCCCCTTCACTGCCGACCCGCTCTGTCCCAAAGCCCAGGTGGTGCCAGGGAGGTCGGGTGTGGTGGGAGCAGCGAGGGTTTCTTTTGGTTGATGGCTGTCCCCTGATCCCGCCCCAGGTGTCCTTAGAGCCCCTCTCCCCCGGGGGAGGGAGGCCTGGGTTCTGGAGGCTCTGCTTTGGGTCTGAGCACTGGGTGGGGAGGCAGCAGGGAGAGAGGCTGAGGGGAGAGAAGAGGTGGAAGGTGATGGAAGCTGGAAACCGGAACTGAGGTTGAGTGGGAGGGACAGACAGAACTGCATCTCTAGGGAGAGGCTGAGCTTGCCCAGGTGGGAGATGAAAAGACAGTGCCTGCGTGAAGGGCGGAAGGATGCTGAGGGTGCCCTGCGTGGTGCCAGACCGGCGCCAGTAAGGGTAGTGCAGAGGTGGATGGAGGCACCCAGGGGAGGGTCCTCAGCCCAGCTGAGGCACGGGCAGGGACAGGGAGGTGGGATGGCAGCTGGAGAGGCCAGTCAGGCCGCAGAGACTGTAAGGGGACATTAAGTGTCACCAGGTGCCAGGTGTCTGCTGAGCACTGCGCACACAGCGGTACAAGGAAAGCCTGCGGAGGTCACACAGGCCGACCAGGAGCCCACCCAGATCCACCCAAGTGGGGCCTGCAGTTCCCTGTCCCCAACTGCCCCAGATTCGCTGTCTCCCATTGTACCGGAGTTCCTCCCCCGTGGGTGTCTGGCCAGGGAGACCTGTACCTGGCTGCCATACCGTAGCTGCGATTGTGGGCCATGTGCCTGCTGTGTGGGCCTGGGCTGCTAACACTCTTTCTCATTGCTCTCTCCTGCCCATCTGCATGTGGCTGCTCTGTCTAGCTGCGCGGTGGTCCTGAGCGCCGGCTGTGTAAGTGAGCATGCCCATCCCATGCCTCTCACTGTCCAGGAGCTGCACCTGGCCACCCTGGTCTCTGCTCTGCTTGGCTTCCTGAGGCTTCTGTCCCTCTGACAGCCCCCCCCCCCCCCCCCCNGGAGCGGGGAGTGGGTTTTCTCCGGAGGTCCCCCCAGGTAGGCCTCCCACCATGGCCATGCTGGAGAGGGGCTGCAGGTCTGGGGTCCTGTCAGGTGACGTTGGGAAGACAGGCGTCATTTGTGTGTGCGTGCGCGCGCGCACATGTGTGCTGCTGTGTCCCTGTCGTGAGCAAGCTGCTGCCATTCCTGCCACTGCTGCTGCATGTCTGTGACACGTGTGGGTGCTGTCCTGTGCAGGGAGGCCGAGTGTCATGGGCGTGTCGCTGCCTCACACCTGCACATGCTGCTGCTCTGTGTGGGCATGAACGCTGCCTGGTGTCTGTCTCTGACTCATGGACTTGGTCAGTCTGTGCAGCCACCAGCCTTTATCACGACTCAGCCGTCCCTGCAGCCCGCCCGGGTTTCTCTGGGTCTCCTCTGGAGAGCAGAGCTGTGTGTGGGAGTGGTGAGAGGTACTGACAGAGCCTTGCCCTCCAGGGCAGGGGCGGATGGGGCAGTGCCCAGAGCCAGTGACGGAGGCTGTCAGGGAGGAGCCCCGGGAGAGGCTCTTTCCTCTGCTGGGCTGCTCTTGGATTCCCCCGTGGAGTGAAGGGGCCCTCTGGGTTTATTCTTTATAGTCCATTCAGTTTAGTCTCCATCTCTCCCAGCAGGGCCCTGGCTCTGACCCTGGGGGCCAAACAAAAGGGCCCCATCATGACCACAGGATCCCACCCTTCTTTCTTCCTGTGGCCCTTAAGGCTACCCACCGCCCAGCCCCAGTACCCACCCCCAACCTGCGTCCTCCAGGCCACGGGGCCCCGCCTCCCCTCTGCCTGCCCCCATGTCTCCTGGCGCCCCTCACCTGGCCTTGACCCCCTCTCCCTCCGCAGGCTCTTCAGCAGCCTCGGTGAGCTGAGCTCCATCTCAGCGCAGCGCAGCCCTGGGGGCCCGGGCGGCGGGGCCTCCC
>NW_027529175.1:9182220-9182527 GCF_008692635.1 Crocuta crocuta
CGCTCTCCCTCGCCGTCGCCGCTGCCCTCGCCAGCGCCCGGCCCCGGCCCCGGGACCCCCGGCCCGCGCCGGCCCTTCCAACAAAAGCCGCTGCAGCTCTGGAGCAAGTTCGACGTGGGCGACTGGCTGGAGAGCATCCACTTGGGCGAGCACCGCGACCGCTTCGAGGACCACGAAATCGAGGGCGCGCACCTGCCGGCGCTCACCAAGGACGACTTCGTGGAGCTGGGCGTCACGCGCGTGGGCCACCGCATGAACATCGAGCGCGCGCTCAGGCAGCTGGACGGCAGCTTCAGCCTCCTCCCCA
>NW_027529175.1:9183119-9211441 GCF_008692635.1 Crocuta crocuta
GCCTGCCCCCCACTAAGGCGCCCGGGCCAGGAATGTTGCATGAATCGTCCTGTTTGCTGTTGCTCGGAGACTTGCCCTGTACATTGCTTAGTGCCCTCCCCGGCCGGCGAGTCCCACCCAGCACACGGTCAGGAAGGGCGAGGGCCAGCGAGGCTGGAGCGGGAGAGGGTTCGGGGTGGGGTGCTCCAGCCTGACCATCTCTCGCACGGCTGCTCTCCCAGAGGGGGGGACCTAGTCCAGCATGCGAGGTCAGGACACACCTTGGTGACTCGGGGGGAGGGGGGAGACTTGGGGTTCTCGGTTGGGGGCCTAGGAGCCCCCCTGTTTTGCATATTTTAATCCACTCTATATTTGGAACGAGAAAAGGAACAAATATCTCTGTCCTTAATAGCTTCCCTTCCCCTCCCCTACAGCCCCCCCACTGGTTCCGCTGCTGCTGCCCAGTCTTCCATCTCTGGCCCCTCACTGCCACTGCCACCCCACATGGGGCGGGGGACGCTCCAGCTGGTCTGGGGTTGGCCAGGGTCCTCGTAGCCCTCCCTGGGGCCCCAGCTCGGCCCTCTTCCCTCGCTGAGCTATAGTGTGCCCCACCGACCCTTCAGGTGCTGCGTGGAGGAGGGGCGGCAGGCAGCGAGTCCTGCTGGGCACTAGCAAGGTCAGGTGGCCTGGGAGACGGTTGCCCTGGGGAGGGGCAGGGCCCTGGCATCCGCCCCAGCCAAGTCCCTCACAGGGTCCCTTCCCCAGGAGGGGTCGAGCCTCCTCCCCACACTGTTGGGCAACCACAGCAGAGAAGCCTCCCTGCCTCAGACCCCAAAGTCTCCTGTCCCTGCCCTGTGTGTGTGTGCGCATGTGCGAGTGTGTGAAACTCTGGGTGCGGCTGAGTGCTTCGGAGCCCTGTGTGTGCCTGACTGGAGTGTGGTCCCGACGGGCCACTCTGGACTAGTGTGGGGGCTTCAGCAGTGTGCACAGGGTGCATGTATGGGTGTGTGCCTGTGAAAGCACCCCATCTCCACTTCCAAAGAAAGTCAGAGGCACCCTAGGACCTGCTGTTTGCCCAGCCCGTCCTTTCAGAGCCGCGTCTAGCCCGAGCGGGCCTCCTCGGGGAGGCTCCGCTGCTTGGACAGGCTCCCAAGAGCCCTTGGAGGCAGTGCCCCCCCACAACTGGGCTTCTGGGGGGGATCCTAGAGGACCCCTAGAGTCAGGCCACCGCAAGCCCTGGGGAGAGGCAGAGACCCCAGAGGGCACCCCAGCCCCCCTTACTGTGACTCCTCACACTCAGCAATGACCTGTGGGGTGGGGGGCCCTGGGACGTTTTTAAACCTAGGGTTTGGAGTCTGGACTAAGCTCCATCCACGTCACTCACAAGTTTCTGTTTATATTTCTAGCTTTTTTTAATAAAATAAAAAAAAAACAACAGAAAACTGATGTTTTCACAGCCCAGGGGCCTGGCACGCCGGTCTGTGCCCGCCTGCCCCGCCCTGGCCCACCGGCCCCATTCCCTGGGCAGAGTCACACCCAGTAACCCTCTCACCGACAGACCAGGTCACACACAGCAGCAGTCACTGTAACAGACTGCCACATACACCCTCAGTCTCACACTCACCTGTGGGTTTTTGGTTCCGTTCAATTTGGGTTTTTAACTTTACAGGGTCAGTCCCGCTTCACCCCTCCTTTTGTATGGAGTTCCATCCGGGGGATTTCACCCCTGCTCCAGTCCTGAGGCCTCCTGACCCTGACGTTGTGATACACCCCACAGAGATCTATGTTTCTTATATTATTATTATTGATAATAATTATTATAATATTATTATGTAATAAATTTATAAGAAATGAAACTGTCTCTCAGTTGCCTGTTTGAGGAGGTACCGGGAGCACAGACTGCTGTCCTTTGGGCGGGACAAACCTCCTCAGCCTTGACGCGAGCATTCGGCCACATTCACTGGTGACCCTCAGATCCCCGTCTCCGTCTCCTTGTTGACCCCCATGCCAGGCTTCTCTTCGCATCTCTCCCGGACCCCTGCTGGGCCCCCGCCCATGCTTCCTGAGCTGGAAGCTTTTCTCTGCTCGCCAGCTCACTGAGCACGGCCCTCCTGAGGTAGAAGTCCCATCGTCCTCTGTGGCCCCCGCCCCACCTCCCCACCCGTGTCCATTTGTTTCTGGATTCTGCTGCTCCCGTCTTTGAACCCTCTCATGTCTGTCCCTGCTGTCCTGCCCCCACAGCTACTGCCCTTGTCCAGACGTTACTTCTCTCCCCCGCCTGCCCCCGGCTGACAGTCACGTGAGCAGCCGGCTGCTGCCACCCAGTGATGTGGTAAGGCTAGTGTGGCACGGGGCAGGGCGGGGCCCTCCCACAGGAAGGGGAGAGGCACCTCAAGGATGGACGGGAGGACGAACAGTGTGGATGGATGGACGTCTTCCCACAGAGTGGGCCCGGGAGGCCCAGGGGGAGTTGGGAGACGGCTGGGCTGCAGCCATGTGTTGGCAGACGCCTGAGACATCCGTCGCCTGGCAGGTCTTGGCAGGGACAGTGCCTGCAGGTCGTGGCCCCACTGGGTCAGGGTGGAGTACAGATATGACACAGTGATAAACGTGGACGTGGACTTGGGTTATCGATGGTTGGGGTGGGACCAGGGGGAGATGCCACCAGGAAAGTGTGAAGATCCCAGAGGGAGGGAAGCGGGTGAGAGACAGACAGACTGGTGTCTTACCAGAGGGCGTGGAGGCAGCCACAGGTGCTTTGAGGCAGCAAGTGCGGGCCTGGATGGCCTGGGAGGGAGGGCAAGGCCCTGTGAGGCTTGGACCTTGAGAGGCTTGCAGGCTATCTAGAAAGCCCCGCAACCTCAAAGTTTCAACTTTTTCAAATTTCTAATGTTCATTTTCAAGTCAGACACTGCGGTCGTCATACAGAAGAGGCCATAAAGGAAATCAAGGAGTAAGAACCTGGGAGGGTGTAAATGTGGGGGCGGAGGCGAGACTCCTGCCTCGCTCTCAGCCTGAGCCTGGGTGGTGGGGGATGGGCATCCTCTGCGCCAGGAGCCCTGGGTCTCTCTGGGTCTGGGTCAGAGCTTGGGGTAAGTACAACTTTTCAACAGAAGGGAGGAAGAGGAAGAGCAAGGGCAGAGGCAACAAGCCTTCCATGGAAACGGCACCACCCACTCTGGCTCCTAAGGGGCTTGGGGGAGAAAATGAATATCCCCACCCTCATGCATCAGAAGACAACTCAGAACCTTCAGCGCCTGTGAGAGCAGACGTGGCAGACGAAGTCCTCTCTGCACGTTCAGGACTAGGGAGCTGCAGCCCCAAATGCTTTGGGGCAAAGACATTTGCGCTCAGGGCTAGGGTCTCTTCAAGGCCTCCACATATCCTCTCCGGGGCCCCAAGCAACTCACCAACACCCTTTCTGGGGCCTGGAGCAGAGGCTGCAGCCCCAACTCTCCCTCACCCCAACCACCGCTGCCTGAGGCCCTGTGAACAAGTTGGGCTGGGTGGACGGACATGTCCATTCTGCGGAGGGCCTCGCCGGAGAACGGCTGCGGTGGGAGCCTCAAGGGTTAGAGATGAGGGTGAGGAAAGATGAGGTAGGAGTTGGACTGGTCAGGGGAGCGGGGGTAGGAGTTCAGACGTGAGGGGTAGGAAGCAGGTTGGAGTAAGCAGGGGGGCATGTGGGGGTGGGAAGGGAGGGACGGAGGGAGGTGGGGGGGGCACGGGGAGGCCCTTGTCCTGCCCCCTGTGCTGGGAGCTTCATCTTGGCTTGAGTCAAGCCCCTAGTAGCCATTGGCATCCCTTCTTCTGGCCCCAGAGTCCTAACTGTCCGGTACCTTCCTGCCTCTCTCCCTTGTGCTCTGGAACAGCGTGGAGAACCCAAATGAAGTCACTCTTATTTGAGATGCTTGTTAGGGACACAATTAAACTTGGTGGGCCATGTTCCTATCCCTCAACCCATTGTGGTGGCTATGGGGGCAGGTACTGACTGGCAGCCCCTTCTGGAATCAGAAGTGAGTGTTACTCTGCAGAGTCAGACAGTAGTTGTCTTCTAGAATCTAGACATTGGGCCTTCAACTTTGTCACTGAATAACCCTAGATGTCTTGAAAAACTAGGTGCTACTTTTCATCTTGAGTCTTATAACATTTTCATCATACGTTTAAATAGTTGCAAAGGTTGTGATTTCTAGAAAATCATACATATTAGCATTAAAATAAATGTTGGCATCATTCTGTTAAATGATTCTCATGAACCTAAATACCATATCAATTTTATGCCCATCAAAATCCTGTAAAAACACCTGAAGAGGTGTTTTCTGAAATAGTCAAAACTTCAATTATCACTTCTTGAATGCTTCTTGCTATTTCTTGAGCTATAATTCTAAAGCCTTTTTGGTTACTTTATTAGGCACAATCTGACACTCAGCTAAAATAAGTGAGGACTCCTAACACTCAGTAGGTGAATTGCAACTCAAGTTGGTGAAATAGGTCTTCCTGAACTTCAGGTAGAAGAGGGGAGATCCCTGACATGAAGGCTTAAAAGAAAAAAAAAAAAAAGGCCTTGGGCACTTAAACACAGGAGCATAGTCCTTGTGAAATCAGGTAGAAGTATGTTCTGTGATACTCAGGTCTGAGAAGTAAGAAATCCTATCAGTCGGGTAAAGTGCACAAGAGCCCTGAAACTTTCCTAGGAGAGATTGCTCCTTACACTCAGGTAGAAAAGAGAGCGTCTTCCTGACATGCAGGTAACAGTGATGGAAATCTTGTGATACTCACATAGTTGACGTTATTGAAACCCAATTATATTCCTTTAGGGGACATAAAACTTATTGTTTGGCAGGAAGGTAAAGAATGCATATCAAAGCTCAAGGGAATTAATTATCCTGCCACTAATTGGGGGGGATAAGGTCTTGTCACTCCCTGCTAAACAAAGATAAGGTGTCCTGGGCCAGTGTTAGAAGGTGGAGGAGGGACAGGAAAGTATTCCCCAAACTGAGAAGGCACTTTGAGACTGGAAAACCAAGCCGGCCACTACATATTGTTTACTCTGAGTTTGTTTGTTTGTTTGTTTTAGTTAAGATTTAATTTTGAGTAAGCTCTACACCCGACACGGGGCTTGAACTCACAGCCCTGAGATCAAGTGTCGCACGCTCTACTGACTGAGTCAGCCAGACGCCCCTCTTCACACAGAGTTTTGTTCAGGTGGATCGGGCGGTGGATGACTGCATAGTTGACAGGTTTCATACAATGAGGGGCATGCAGAAGGTAGTGAGATCAGGGGGCTCACGTGCACCTAATCGACAGCCAACCTTTAATTAGATCTTGGGCCACTACCTGTGCCTCAACAAGGGGAAAGACTGTGTTATTTCCAGCAGATTCTTGGGGGGGCACGAAAGCAAGCTTGGACTTGGTAGGCATTTCTAAGGGGTGTATATCAATCTCCAAGGGGCCCGGAACACACAGCCCCAAGGGAGGTCACTGAACAAACATGAACAAGATGGAGGGCCAGAGACGGAGTCCATATTGTCAGCAATCCTACACCCAGTAATAGGAGAGGCAAGAGCTTCTGACCTGTAAGAAGAGTAGATCTGGGGACACTCATGTACAGAACATGGGAGCTTCGTGACAATCAGGTAGTAAGAGGAGGTATCTGGACAACTGTCTAGTGGGAGAGAGACATCTGACATTAGATAGAGGAGATGAGACACTGGACATGCAGGTAGGGAAGGCAAGACCTTGCTACACTCAAATAGGGAAGAGGAGCCCCCTTGGTTGCTAAGAGAAAAGAGTTGGAACCTCCAGACATAGCAGAAGAGACGAAAGGCAAGATCTGACATTCAGGTTCAGGAGACCTCCAGATACCCAGGAAGGAGACAGAAGACCTTCAGACAGTCAGGGAGTTGAGATGAGAATGTCAGACATTTACAAAGTAAAGGAGACCTTGTGATATTCAGGTAGAGAAGATAACAGCTCATGACTTTTAGGTAGGGAGGGAGACTATACTCCAGTAGGCCGCAGGAGACTTCCTGGGAGCCAGGTGGACGACGGGAGAGTTCCCGGCACCTGAGTGTGGCAAGTGGAGCCTCGGTGCACTCGTGGAGGTGAGATGTACCTCCTGACCCTCAGGTAGGGGATGTAAGACCTCTTGGTTCTCAGGTAGAGAAGACGCAACAAAGTGACACTCGGTGGTCAAGATGAGGCCTTTGGCCTTGAGATGGAAGAAAAGAGACATCCTCACATTCGGGAAGAGGAGATGATAGCTCCTGATAGTCTGCTAAGATATTTAAGACCTGCTGGATATTCACTTAAGGGGGATGTGACCTCCCGACAGTTGTGTGAGATGAGAAAGTAGGACATTCATATTTAGAGGATTAAAGATCATCTGACAATCTGAAAACTCTTAATACTCGGGACATGAGGTGCCCGACACTCAGGAGAGGAGCGCCCTGCCGACGGACGGACTAGTTGAGAACTTACATTCAGGTAGAGGATGGGAGGCTGCCCTGCATGCAGGTAGAGATGTGACCTCCTCGCACTCTTCCAGAGGAGGTGAAACTTGTTAATGTGCCGGTATGTGAGGGAGCATTTGTCATCCTCTGGTAGGTGAGGCGCTGTCTCCTGACGATCAGAAGAGATGAAACTTCATGATACTCAGGTCAGTGTAATGAGAATTCCTGACACCAAGCAGAGGAGACAGCCTTGCTGTGGTAGCTCCCAGAGAGATGGCCCGGAGACAGGTAGGAAACAGCAGACCTTGCGATAGTCAGGAATGAATAGAAAGGTGGGCTTTGTGATCCTAAATTAAGGAAATTCAGAATGGGTGTTTGAAAAATGTGCTGATAGCATGTACCAAGAAGAGAGAAAGAGAATTTCTCCTGTACAGCATTAAGGATTGACTAATCTGACAGGATTACCCTGACCCCTGTGACCACTGCCGGGTGCCATCTTGACACAGAGGGACAGAGCTGCCCTTCAACCCGTGTTTGGAACCGGCACTGTGCTGACAGAGTGCATGAGGGGCGGACCCTGGGCCTAGAGGGTACGGGGCCTCAGAAGACCCTGGCCTTGAGATAGAGGGAGGGGCTGCACCCAGGAGTGGGGGGGCCTGAACAGGAAGTGGGGAACCCTTTTCAGCCTGAACCAGTTAAGCTAAAGGGCTCCTGCCTGGCCTGATGACTGGGGGGTGGGGGCGGGAGGCCGCACTGCTGATTGGTCGGCAGCCCGCAGAGCTTTGTGAGGTCACTAGGGCTCCGGGCCAGGCTGGGGCAGGAGGATGGTGGAGATGCTGCCAACTGCCATTCTGTTGGTCTTGGCAGTGTCTGTGGTTGCCAGAGATAACGCCACGTGTGAGTAAGTGTCAGGGACACCTTTGCGGGTGTGTGGAGTGTCTTCTGAGCAGCAAGCCCCACCCAGACGCCCTCTGTTCAGGGCTAGGGAGGCGGCCAGCACAGCTGTGACCTGCACCCCTGCTCACACCATCCTTGCTCCCAGCTTCATCGGCCCCGAGCCCCCAGGGCTGGGCCCGGGGTTCCTATGGCTCCCACGGCACAGACCCTGGAAGCTCCTCCTCACCTGGAGACGGCCTCACTGCCTCTTGAATATCTTAATTTTTAGAAGGCCCTTTCTTCCCGCAGATACTGAGGCATCCCCACATGTGTCTGACCCCAAAGGCCCCATGGTACCATCACGCCAACCCTTTGGGATCCCCCCTTCCACTTAGACTGCTACAGCCTCCAAGATACCCCCAAATGATTGCGGCCCCGCCCAGCTCCCAGAATTCCCGCCTCTGGGCCCCCGCTGCTCCCCATACCCGGGGCCACTGGACCTGCCTTGGCCACTCTGCCTCCCTCTGCCACCACCCACCCTTACCTTGCAGCCCCAAGACCCCATGGCTATGCCCACCTCTAGCCTCCCCCTCTGCCTAGGGATCACCCACATTTCTAGGGCCCTTACTGTCTGTCTTGCTTCCTATGGGCCTTTGTGTCCTCAAAACCATTTCCCGGAGTCTGCAGCTTCTGGCTCATCACCACCTTGACAGCGCTTCTCCTCAGCAGCCCCCGCCCCCCGCCTTGGGCTCTACCTACTCTGGACCAACCCCACTTTCAGCAGACCCCTAGCTCTGCCTCCCCCACTGTGCAGGCAGGACAGGCTGGACCTATTCTCGGCTTGAACTGTGCCCCTGGTCTCTCCTCAGTGGCCCCTGTGGGTTACGGTTCAGGCAGAACCCACAGGGGAGCATCCGTATCGTTGGAGGGCAGGACGTGGCACTCGGGGCCTGGCCCTGGATGGTCAGCCTCCAGGTCTTCACTCCGCACAACAACCGGAGGTATCACGCGTGCGGAGGCACCCTGCTGAACTCCCACTGGTTGCTTACAGCTGCTCACTGCTTCGGCTCCAAAAAGTAGGTGTGGGGACACGCAGAGGGAGGTCTTCAGGAAGGCTGTTCTGGGGAAGGGACCTTCCCCAGGGCTCTCTGCGCAGTCTCCCTGGGGAAGACTTGCTGGGCCTAGTGGTGGCCGCACCGTGAGTGCGTGGGCCCAGACCTTTGCTGGGGACGGGGTGGGGGTGGGGGTCTCTGAGAGTCACGGTCACCAGAGGTTTCTGTCAAGCCAGTCCCTACTGAGGATGACCTGGCTTGCCTCTGTGCCCACAGAAAAGTATATGACTGGAGACTGATTTTTGGAGCAAAGGAAATTGTGTACGGGAACAATAAACCAGTGAAGCCGCCTCAACAGGAGAGATATGTCGAGAAAATCGTCATCCATGAGAAATACGTCCCCAGTTTAGAGTACAATGACATTGCTCTCTTGAAGATCACCCCTCCTGTTCCCTGTGGGCAGTTCATCGGACCCGGCTGCCTGCCCCAGTTTAGGGCAGGCCCACCCAGAGTCCCCGAGGTCTGCTGGGTGGCTGGCTGGGGATTCTTAAAAGAGAATGGTGAGTATGGTGGGAGCTCTCAAGGGGCGGGGGGGGCACTGCTGGTCATTCCCTTGGTGGTCTCTGAGGGGAAGGGGTAATATGTGCTGCCTGGCGGAGTGACACACAGACTCCACCAGAGTCCTGTAATTAGGTCCCGTTTAGTAGCTGGAGAAACTGTCCAAAGCCTCACAACTGATGACTACTCTGGTCACCACAGGGAAGGCTGAGAGCAAGCACAGGAGAACCCTGATGCTTTTAGCACGGGGCCTAGCCTGCGTCTGTATCTGGGGCCCGGAGCCCAGCTGCTGCATTCCAGAAGTGGGTGCTCGTACCCTGAAACAGCACTTGGAGAAGAGCTCGAGATAGGGTTTTGTGGCTGTGGGCCGGTCCCTCTCCTCTCTGGCCCTCCATTTGCCCATCTGTGAGTGGAAGGGGCTGGTTACATGGCTACATGCTCTGAGCTCTGAGACCCCTGAGCTCGGCCCTCCTGGTCCTGACCAGTGCACCTCTCCACCCCGCCCTGGGTGGTCACAGCCCCAGAGCCCACTCTCCCCATTGAAGCTACTTCATTTTCTCTGTAGGAGAGGTTTTTTGCAGGTCAGCTGTGGGCAGCAAGGGTCTGACCAGCAGGTCAGGCCTTTTGGCTTTCCACAGGTGGCCACGTGGAAATCTTTACCCAGTCACACTGGGAATGTGAAGCGAGACTGAAATCTCCTCCGTCCCTTGCTGATAGAAAATAGAGGGCTCCCAATTCAAGGCACTTCAGTCGCTTGGGGTCAAAACTCAGCCTTTGCTGGTGACAGAACCCTGGTAGTTTCAGAGTGCTTCCTGTAACTCTTCTTCCTTCTCTCAAGGCTGGTTCCACTCCCTGACAGGGTTGCTGTGTGTCCTGTCCCTCAGGAAAGGGCTTCTCTTCCTAGGTGTCCTTGCTTTCACTGACCTCTGCTGACCCCTCGCCTTCTCGCCCTGGCCTGGGGTGTCAGCCTCTGTCTGGCTGTTGATGTCCATGGCTCTGCTGTGGGCTCCAGAGCATTATTCTTGTCCCTCTCACCAGGCTACCCTGCTCTGTCTGCCCACCCGGACATGGGCACAGCATTCTGGGGTTCTTGCCATCCCTGGGGGGGGGCTGACCTCAGGGTTCCCATCTACACTCCCACCCTCACCTTTGCTATCCTATTGCTCAAAAGGTTTATAGGCTCCCAGCTACACATTGGACATCATGAAAAGCCTGTTTTATTCTAGAATTCCTCTCAGCTGAACGGGTTTTGTATTGTTTTTTGGTGAACATTTCCCCATCGCCAAGGCCAAGTCTTAAAGAAATCTCCAGTCGCCAAACTTCCGTGACATTCCTTCAGACCTTCCTTTATCTATGGCCTCCTTGAGCCCCTATGCTCCGGAGCTGGAAGAGCACTTTTGGGGTAGTCTTCCTTTTCCATTGGATTTTGAGTTCTTGCAGACCTTTTTAGCATTTGTCATTTAAAGCCACAGTGTTGAGATTGAGAAAGCCCTTTTCTGTTTCAGGGCACCTGGCTTTTGACAATGAAACCTGTGGCTGTCCAGACTATGTAGGCTGTGCCATAGATTTAAAAGGTCACCTTAAATGACCAAGCTTCTTGTGGTAATTTCAGTGTCACCCCTGCCTCAGGGGCGGTGCACACCCAACACCCTCACTGCTGCTTGGATGGTACGCAAAGCTGAGCTAAAGGGACCCGAAACATAGTCAAAGCCATACAGACACACATTCAGCTGTTTGCCGGGTGCTTACTGTGTGCCTAGCCCCACCCACCCTGCTCCACGTGGTTCTGGCTTTGCGCTTGGCCTGCACCTCCATGTTCCAAGTCTGATCTGCCACCTCTCCACCTGTATGCAGGCAGGTGATTTCAGACGTCCCCTAGGCTGTGGGTGGCTGCTGTAGGAGGGCCCTTCTGTCTGTAGGAGGGNGCACCCGTTCTCGAGTTCTGTTGAAGCCAGATGTAAGGTTGGCTGATTGAGGCATAGCCTGGGCTGGACCTCCTTTAGCCGGAAGGTCATGATGGAGCATCTGGCGCTTCAAAGGAAGTTCTGACTTGGCTTCAGGTCATTCCGACCACCTGCGCCCCTGACGGGTCTGTCTGTGTGTGGACATGACTGCCACAGCTCTCCCTTTATAGAATCTCCTCAAAGCAGAAGGGAGGCACATGGGAGGGACTCCTCCCATCCACAGCTGAGCGGAGGCGTCCTGGGTAAAAAGCAGGGAGGGGGACCTAGAGCTGTACTATGGGGGATGAGATGTGTGTCCTGGGCTTAAGTGTAGAGGAAAACCTTGCTCTGAATCCCAGCCTTAGCACTTCCCTACCAGGATGTAGTGGTGCTGCCAGCTCCTGACTGGAAGAAAGGCAAGTCACAGCACTCAACGCAGGGGGTCGCTGTGGGCTGTAAATGAAGTGACACATTCTGGCTGTTAATCTGCCCTCAACACACACAGCCCTTCAGCTGCATCTGCCGTCCTGCATGCCCTGCGCACGCCCCACCTCCACCCCACAGCCTGCCTGCTCTTCTCCTCAGGGGGGTATGAGGAGAGGCCAGGGGCATTCACTTTCATGGATTTAATGGTTTTGTATCATGGGTTTAATCAGAGCATGGGGTTAGGACGATGGGGTTTCTGTGGGGGGACCGGGCAGGGCTTTCCCAGCACATGCCTGTGCTCGCTGACCACTGAGCCAGCCGCCTGGCTGCAGCCTACAGGACGTCACCTACGCTGCAGGAGGCGCGTGTGAACCTCATCGATCTCGACTTATGTAACTCCACCCAGTGGTACAACGGGCGCATCCGGTCCACCAACGTGTGCGCAGGGTACCCTGAAGGCAAGATTGACACATGCCAGGTAACTCCCTTTGGGTGCTCACTTCCCAACCAACACCTCTTGTTTGAGTCCCTGAGCTCCACTACCGCCAAGGCCCTGCTCCAGGGACCCCCTCTCTGGCCCCATCTTCCAGCAGTGAGGGAGGGAGGAGACACTGACCTGCCGCCCCTACAAAGGACCAGTCACCACACCTAGAGCTTATTCTCCCATGTCACAGGGGTCACACCACCCACCGTCACCCCTGAAGAGAATGCTTGCCTCTCTTCACCAGAAATCAAAATCTCCCAATGCACGTGTACGAGGCCCATGTATGCATGAAGCCACATGCATGGACACATGGGTCGCTTATCTTGCCTCCTCACTGGAAGGAAACCCATGACAATCCATACCCTTCTCACATTCCAACCGAAGATGTTGATACCAACTCAGAGTTTACCACAACCACTGTGTTCATGGCAGCAGGAAGTCATGTGACTGCAGAGACTGTCCTTCCAGAGCCTGTGGCCCTGTCTGGGCAGGGGAAATGTGGCTCAGGCAGAGAGTGACTTCTGTGTCCTTCTGGGCAGGGGAAACGTGGCTCAGGCAGAGAGTGACTTCTGTGTCCTTCTGGGCAGGGGGACAGCGGCGGGCCTCTCATGTGCAGAGACAACGTGGCAAATACCTATGTGGTCGTGGGAATCACAAGCTGGGGGGTAGGCTGTGCCCGAGCTAAGCGCCCCGGAGTCTACACGGCCACCTGGCCCTATCTGAGCTGGATTGCTTCCAAGATCGGTTCTAATGCCTTGCACATGGCTCAGGTGCCCACCCCTCCCCACCCCACTCCCTCCTGCACCCTCACCTATCACTAAACCTGTCCAAGTACTTTCTTTTGCCAAGCGACTACAGCAACTCATAGAGATCTTGAAGGGGAAGACCTTTTCTAGCGCAAAGGGGTATTATGAGATGGAGACCACAGACCTCCCTGAACTGACCGCCGTTTCCTGATCTGACCCCATTCCCAAGAGACCCAGTGAGCCCTTCACTCCTGAGAAAGAAAGATGAAATAAAAAACTATAACTTTATAACTATAAATATAAATATATATCCATGAAGAGATGCTTTCTGGAGTTCTTCCTACCTGCCCTCCCCAACTCAGTCCAAACCCTCCCACATCAAATCCACCCTTCCTTTGTTACCCTCCAACAAGGTGGAATTGCTCGTATGTTAACATCAATTGTGGTTTTTAAAATCTGGATTTTTATAAAGGTTTTTGTTTTTGAGAGAGAGAGCGCGCGTGCGCGTGCGCAAGCGGGGGAGGGGCAGAGAGAGAGGGGGATAGAGGATCCGAAGTGGCTCTGTGCTGACAGCAAACGAGCCTGATGTGGAGCTCGAACTCACAAACCATGAGATCACGACCTGAGCTGAAGTTGGGTGCTCAGCCGAGTGAGCCATCCAGGTGCCCCTAAACCTTGATTTTTAAAGTTGGAACAAGGCGACCTGGGGCCGTAGGCCAGGGATGGTCTTTATTTCACACTTAGTGTCTCTGTGTATTAGATCAGTAGGGGTGGGTGCTGGTAATACTCCTGTGAGCAGAACTGACTCAGGAGGAGGAGTGTGTGTCTGAATCTACTGGAAGAATGACCCCAACCTGAAGTTCTATAGAGTGGCTGACCGATGCTCAGTCCACGTGGCTGACCCCAGGCAGCTGTCTGTCCTCAACCAGAATTGCTCATGTCCATTTGTAAATCCTGAGAAAGATTTTGATGGGGTCAGGTCAACTGCCCACTCTGGTCTGGGCATAAATCAAACCTAAATGCTGGGTTAACCACTTGAAAATTGAAGATGGCAGGTCCCAGGGGTGCCTGGGTGGCTCAGTAGGTTAAGCATCTGACTCTCGACTTCGGCTCAGGTCACGATCTCATGGTTCATGAGTTCGAGCGCCGGATTGGGCTCTGTGCTGACAGTGCAGAGCCTGCTTGGGATTCTCTCTCTCCCTCTCCCCTTCTTGCTCTCTATCTTTCTCTCAAAATATAGAAAAATAAACCTAAAAAAAGAAAAGATGCCCCAGAAAGAAATCTCCTGGCTCCTGACTGGGCAGTTGCTGGAAGAATCATCCATTCTCTTCTCTGTTCACCAAACTGCCTGTGCACGTTTCATGTGCAGGATGGTCCTCTGTGCTGGCTGCAAAGACAGACGGCAGGAGGTGCAGGAGCGTGAGGGAGGAACCCCGGGGAGGAAGACCAAGGACCCTGTCCTTCTCCTGCTGGGGCTGCAACAGGGACTGATGAAGAAGCCATGAGTCTTCGTTTTCGGGATTCATCAGTCTGCCTGGGCTCAAACAAACACCCTGCTTTACACCTCCTCAGCTGTGTGGCCTTGGGAATACGGCCAGAGGGTTGTGTGACAATGAAATTAGGACAGATGGGAAGCATTCAGAGCAGAGCTGACACGCTGTAAATGCTGTAATTTAGAGCCAACTGGCAAGGAAATGCTGGTAACCTAATGTTTATCTGCAGGGGTGCTGTGGTGCACACCGCCTGCACACTTATGATCCCTGAAATGCTAGGCTACATAGGAAAGCTTGCAATTTGGTCTGGGTGGCCCATAACTCTGTAGTGTAGCAATGTCTGATTAAATAAAAAACCCAAGTTTTATCTGCCTTGGCTGAGAGCTGACATTGTTAAGATTAGAGTTGGCTTGGGGCGCCTGGGTGGCTCAGTCGGTTAAGTGTACAACTTTGGCTCAGGTCATGATCTCATGGTTCATGGGTTCGAGCCCCGCGTTGGGCTTTGTGCTGACAGCCAGCTCAGAGCCTGGAGCCTGTCTTTGGATTATGTGACTCCCTCTCTCTCTGACTCTCCCCTGCTCACGCTGTCTCTCTCTCTCAAAAATAAATAAAACATTAAAAAAAATTTTTTAAATTGGAGTTGGCTTGTCCATTATTCCTTTTGTTGGCTTTGGCCTGTATCTTCTAAAGCCAGCTTCTTGCTCTCCCTACTAGGTACATAAGCTTTGTACCCTGGTGTCAGATGCTAGATATCCTCTAAATACTGAACAAAACTCAGTGTCAGTCACACAGCGAGACAGAAACCAAGCTGTGGGCCACATGGTCCAAGGAACAGAACAGTCATGCAGCAGCTCCAGACCTGCCCTCGCCCTTCCTGGGCAGTCCTGAACCCTGAGCCAGAGCCCGGGGGGCCTGTATTTGGGAGTGGTGGGGCAAGGCGTGCCCAGGCTGGGCGGCAGGGGTGGGTGTGGAGGGTTTGGGACAAGCGTGGAGGAGCTACACTGCCAGCAGTTTCCTTCCACCTGCAGATCATCCCTCCTCCTCTGAGCCTTCCAGGGTCCAGAACGGACTCTCCTGGCACTTTCTCTTCTTTACACACTGGAATCCTTGTCCCTCTCTCCTCATTGGGCCTGTCATCTGTAGCTGACACTTTGGGTCTCCTTCCTGGAGAGACAAGGCCTACGCTCAGGGGACACTTGTGGGAGGCCATGGATTGGGCAGAGCCTACAGAATCCAAGTTAGGTTTCTCATGTGTCTTCTGGAAACTTTCCATGCCCATGAATATATATAATCTAATCTAATCCCCTTATTTATTCATTGTTTATGCTTCCCTGACTTCCTTTTTCATGCAGCAAACTAGGCATATTTCCATCTTAGCACATAGGGACCCACCTTCTGTAAATTATGTCCTGCAGCAGGGATGCTCACATTGCCTTCCGCTTCAGCCTTCCCTCAGTGTGCCCACTTCCCCACATGTAAGCTGACACTGGTTTATATCAAACTCACTGATCTTTGCAAAACTAACCGATGTTTTAATTTACATTTTAAAAATTATGAATGAAGATACAAGTAAAGGGAGACTCTCTGACCTGCTCTCACGTCCCTGTGGGCCTTGTAATCCTGAAAGCGGCTCCCAGATCCCAGAGTGGGTACTGCTGCACAGAGACGGGAAGAACAGGAAAACGCACAGGCTGCGTGATGAGCAGCACCGAAGGGCATCAGGGCATCTGTTTCCTTGTGGGATGGTTAGGCAAAAGAAGGGTATTTTTTAAGAATAGAATTCATAATGAATTTTATTGCTAGGAACAGTAACAAAATGATTTGACAGTGGCTAAATCTGTGAACATGGTCAGACCCTGACTCTTGAGCATTCAGGGACAGCAGATGTACAATAATGCATGCAGGTACAAGTTCTAATTTTTAATCTGATACATATTTGAAATCGTATATTTCCAGGGAAAAATGATCCCAATGAATATAATTTTAGTAAATTTTAAATGGAAGCAGAAAAAATGGAGGTAGTTCATTTTTTTTTAAGTTTATTTTGAGAGAGAGAGAGAGAGAGAGAGAGAATCCCAATCACGCTGCACACCATCAGCACAGAGCCTGACTTGGGGCTCAACGCAGGGCTTGAACTCACAAATCATGATATCTGAGCCAAAATCAAGAGTCGGACACTCAACCGACTGAGCCATCCAGGCTTCCCAGTAATTCATCGTTAATGTGTAGAGAACTGATCAAGAAACAGAAACTAGCTTAATGGAATTTTCTGCAGAAACTCTACTCTTGGACCAAAAATCATCAGTGACCTGCTTCTGGTCACTATAGTTGAGCCTGTACACATCTCTTGGGTAAATACTGGGTAGTGGCTGGGTTGTATGGTAGGTGTAAATTCTGACGTATGAATGCACCCAGGGCTCCAGCACCACAGTCAATATAGTGAACCTGTCCATCATTCTGAAGACTCCTTTCTGGCGCTCTGTCACCCCTGCAGCCCGTTGGCCCAAGCAACTTCTGATCTGTTTCTCTCACTGTGTATTCGTTTGCATTAAAAAAAAATTGTAAGTGCAGTCATACAGTGACCACTCTTTTCTTGTCTAGCTTCTTTCTTATTTTTAAAAAAAAATTTTTTTTAATGTTTTTATTTATTTCTAGGAGAGAGAGAGACAGCGTGAGCAGGGGAGGGTCAGAGAGAGAGGGAGTCACAGACTCTGAAACAGGCTCCAGGCTCTGGGCTGGCAGTCAGCACAGAGCCCGACGCGGGGCTCAAACCCACGAACCGTGAGATCATGACCTAAGCGAAAGTCGGACGCTTAACCGACTAAGCCGCCCAGGCGCCCCTCTTGTCTAGCTTCTTTCATTCAGCGCAATCATTTTGAGATTTGTCTACATGGCAGTGTGTTCCAGCAGTTTCCTTGTCACTGCTGAGTGCTCCACTGTGTGCCTGAACCACATATTCGTTGTTCTGTTTACCAGGAGATGGACGTTCAGCTGTTTACAGTTTTTGGCCATTGCAAAAACTATAAAGCAGCTATGAGCATTTGTATACAAGTCTTTGTGTGGGCATATGCTTTCATATCTCTTGGCCAAGTACTTACATGCCAGATATGGTAGGTGTACGGTTAACATTTAAAAAAACTGCCAAACTGTGTTCTCAAGGTGGTTGCCATACTCTACATCCCCAGCAGCTATGTCTGAGAGCCAGTACCTCTAGCTCCTTGCCAAAACTTGATGTGCTCAGTCTTTTTAATTTTAGCCATTCCTATAGGTGTGTGGTAGTATGCCATTTGTGGGTTTTCCCGCACAAATGTAGTTTATAAGTGAGTTTAAAGCATTATCAGTGAGGCAATAGGGCAATAACTTTTGACAGTAGCAAAATGTGGGAGGGCACCTAGGGAAAGAAGGAAGCAGAGGGAAAAAGGCCTAAAATTAAATTCATCCAAACAGAATTTAAGTATTCCAAGCATCATAAACCTCAATGGAAAACACGTGAAGGCCACACGGTACAACAGCTATAGAACCCTTTCTTCGTCTTTGCTGCATCAGTTCCAGGAAAGATCTGCTGAAGAAGCTGGTGGCCTGCCTCGCACATAAAGACATTCCAAAGTATCCAAACTCCCAGAGCCTCCCTGTCACCCAAAGATCAACACTTTGGGGCGCCTGGGTGGCTTAGTCGGTTGAGCGTCCGACTTTCGCTTAGGTCATGATCTCGCGGTTCGTGGGTTCGAGCCCCGCGTCGGGCTCTGTGCTGACTGCCAGCTCAGAGCCTGGAGCCTGTTTCAGAGTCTGTGACTCCCTCTCTCTCTGACCCTCCCCTGCTCACGCTGTCTCTCTCTCTCTCTCTCTCCTAGAAATAAATAAAATAAAAAAAATATTAAAAAAAAAAACAACAAAGAGCAACACTTTATATTGAAAACAAAATCTTCAGGGCACCTGGCTGGTTCAGTCTAGAGTGTTTAACTCCTGATCTTGGGGTCCTGAGTTCAAGCCCCATGTTGGGCATAGAGATTACTTTAAAAAAAAATACTAAAAAAAAAAGCCCAACAAAAACAAATAATAAACACAAGTCAACTACTTAGCCACAGTCAATTTATCCCCCACTTTTAGAGTGATGATAGGTTTGTCCTTCACAAGAGGCATTTGCTGTGCTGCCTTATTGACTTTTCTATTGTTCGTTTATTTCCAATGTATGCTTTGATCTTGCTCCGCAAATTTTTTTCCTCTCCCCAAAGCTCTAGGAAATCTCGGTGTTGATCTGCATGCTCAGTGACCATTCATTCATTTCCATGATATTTTCATAAAGAAGATAAACAATGCAGAGAGAGCCCAGGGCTGGGACCTAAACTGGCCAGCACTTGTCTCTCTCCTGGGTTGCTTGAGCTATCGCTGAGTTGACCTTGTCAGGTAAGTGTGTGAGATAAGATTAAGGTGACTTAGCTGCTGCGTTATATTAAAAGTCAAATGAAGCGTTCTCATACAGAACGGCATTGTGAAGACGGCCTGGTCATGGCGGTGGCTTCAGGGACAATGAATGGGTTGTCCTCATGTTTCAGCTCCCACTTTGTTCTCCAGTCACTGAAACACTGGCTACTCACACTAAATGTACATATTTTTCATACACACAGCTTGGTTCAGGTTACTTTGTAGAATATAGGCCACTTTCAAAATTACAATCGATATTCCTAAAAAGCAAAACAAACAATTCTATATGTTTCTTCTTTAGTGCAAAGCCTTTGAAAACAAACATTCAGAAAAGTGGTGCTCTGCATTTGCATAAGATACAGCTATAAGAAAGTAAGGAAGAAGCAAATTAATAATTGTGGCAATACAATAATTTGAAAATTATATTTGGATTCTGTGAGTTCATCCAAATGTTAGCTTATGGCCACAACAAACCACACCCAAGACTTAATGAACATTCTAATCAGTTCAAACTTTATGTCATTGTTCGTTTTTAAGGAAATAAATTCTTTACCAGTGGTATCTCCTCTAGATAATTTGTTTAGTGTGAGTCTATCCAAGGCCAGTGATTGTCACCTCCTCAGTATGCTCCAAGTGCATAGGTGCTCTGTGAGCTACACAGGACATCCTGCACTGTGGAAGGTTAAACTGCACTTCTCTATTAAATCTTGGTCAGAACCATAGAATCCACCAAAAGTGACCTTTCAAAATGGTTTCCACCCTAAAGATGATAAATAGAACCCATGTGATCATAAATTCTATAGAAGCCAGCAAATGTTAGAATAAACTGGCTCTTTGATTTAGTGTTTCATTAATACCTAAAATCTTTTTTATCAGTGGAATTAGCATTACTTCATCTGATAAAAGAATAAGTCTACTCATAAAAATATAACTCAAAAGTTAGAATTTTAAATAGACTCGGAGCTTCTTAGATTTTTTTTTACATCAGCAGACTTATTTGATGTAGAGAGGAAGCCCCTATGCAGTTTGATTTTCTTTAGCTGTCTAAGGATTAGATTAAACATTTAATTCATATTCAATGCAGAAACACTGCTTCAGTTCACACCAGACCCTGAGAATTCACTGAGAAATCTGACAAAACAGTATTGTTTTGTTTAGTGAACGTCATAATTGTAAATACATATAATAAACTTACACTGCACCAAGAGCATCTTTTCTTTATGTCTATTTTGAGAGAGGGTGCCTGTCCATGTACATGTGAGTGGGGGAGGGGCAGAGAGATTGAGAGGGAACAAGAGGAAGAGCGAGAGAGCGAGAGAATCCCAAGCAGGCTCCATGCTGTCATCACTGAAACCAATGACTTGGGGCTCGATCTCACAATCATGAGATCATTGTCACGAGATCATGACCTGAGCTGAAATCAAGGGTCGGATGCTCAACGGAGTGAGCCACCCAGGTTACCCCCCGCCACAGACCGCACCAAGAGTATCTTTAACAGAGGGGCTGACAGCACATATTGTAACACTGTTTTAAACTACAAATGCTAAATGCCTGTTTCAAATACTGTAATTTGTAAATTAATATCTGTGATGTAACAATGGCACTTTACCACGGTGAATGGGGAACAATGCCACTTTTTTTTTTGCCAACTTTATGAATTAATTTCCTTAACTAGCTTCACAATTAGATAACACTTATATGCCTTTAAAAAATGGGCTACACAATTACAAGATATGAAACTAAGTTTAATCAAACTTTAATTAGAAAACTCACTTTTGTATTCTTATGTTTCTGTTAAAGGAAGAGCAAAGTGTTATGATAATACTTTAAATATAATGACTTTTGTTTAAGATGATGAAAAATTTGAATAATTTCAAGACCATTTCATTTAAAATTTATGCAGGTTGTTTAGTCACCTGACCAAAAATAAATGAAATAAAGGGAAAAAAGATACTTGTCCAGATTAGATAGAGAATGTTCACAAGAGTTCAATGCATAGCTTTCTTGGTTGATCTGCTCCACATGCCAGTGCAAAGTACTGATGCACTGGGGCCCACTAGAAAGGGAAACCTGATTGTCTCACTCTTAACAAGGCTCAAAAATTTTTATTAAACATTTTTTTACAATCTCTCCATTTTTGGAGACAGAGAGAGACACAGCATGAGTGGGGTAGGGACACACAGAATCTGAAGCAGGCTCCAGAATCCAAAGTCAGACACTCAACCGACTAAGCCACCCAGGCATCCCCAGGCTCAAAAATTTTTTAATCAGAGCTTTACTGAATTTCTTTAATCCTTCTTCCAATAAGGCACTATTACTCTGGTCAGGAAATACGCACATCTCTGCATAGTACTTTATGTTTGGTTCTGTCCTGCTCATCCAAGCAGCAGCAACACAGCCAGTTTGAGAAGTAAATGTAATCATCTGGCTGCTCACAGGCAGCATGGATTTCATATGAAGCTTACTTCTGTCATATCCAGTGGTAAAGTCCTGTATATACAATATAACAAGTATCACACAGAAGTTTGGATATTCTTTTGGAGAATACAAATTGTGAAGCCTTTCAAATATACTTTTTTTTAAAAAAAATATTTTTATTTATTTCTAGGAGAGAGAGGGAGAGAGAGACAGCGTGAGCAGGGGAGGGTCAGAGAGAGAGGGAGCCACAGACTGAAACAGGCTCCAGGCTCCGAGCTGTCAGCACAGAGCCCGACGCGGGGCTCGAACCCACGAACCGCGAGATCATGACCTAAGCGAAAGTCAGACGCTTAACCGACTGAGCCACCCAGGTGCCCCAGAAATAAGAAATCTTAAAAAAAAATTTTTTTCAAAGGTCACCTGGGTGACTCAGACGGTTAAGCGTCTGACTCTCGATTTCAGCTCAGGTCGTGATCTCGTGGTTCCTGAGATAGAGCCCCTTGTGGACTGTCAGCGCAGAGCCTGCTTGGGATTCTCTTTCTCTCTCTCTGCCCCTACTTGGCTTACGTGTGTGCATGCTCTCTTTCTCTCAAAATAAATAAATACACTTAAATAAAGAAGTATCTAAGGAATGATATCCATATTTTCATAAACCAGAATCAGTTGCTGTTTCAATGTTGTGTTCATGGTTTCCAGGTGTGATACCATCTTAGCAGCGACAAAGGCTGCACTCATCTCATCTTTATGCAAAGGGAAGTTCCACACAGGAAACCAATGAACTCTTTAAATTCAAAAAGGACTTCCTTCCCATGTTCCAGGAGGCCTTCCCGCCCCCCCACCCCACTGTTTTATTGAGAAATAATCAGCATATATTACTCTATAGGTTTAAGGGATGCAGCATGATGGTGTGATTTACAGCTACTGTGAAAAGATCGCCGCAGTCAATTCAACTAACATCCATCTTCTCATACAGATACAATAAAAATAAAATTAAAAAGGAAAGAAAGGAGAAACATGTTTTCCTTGTGATAAGAACCCTTGGGCCTTCCCCTCTGTTAGCTGCCTTCCTGTCATCCATTTAAATCCTGCTAATGTTTCTTCACAATGAAACCCCTCTTTAAGTGCAGTTGGCTTCAGATTTTTCGAAGAGACTGTGTTGGCTGATGTATACACATGCTTCACACTGGCCTTTCTCGATTTAGTTTTCCTCCTCCAATCAAATGCCCACCCCTCACACAGCCGCGGACGTGAAAACTCTCCAGTGGCCGTCGCCGCGAAGGTCTGCCACTGCCGCCAGGGTCTGCAGCATTTAGCCGTAGACGAGTCTGGAACAAGTCCTGGATTCAGGAATTGTAGGTTTACAGCCAAGCATATGAAAAGCCAACTCCATAGTGACGTCTGTCCCCATGAGAAGACGCATGTACACATTTCAAGGTGGTCTTTGAGTTCAGTTACCTGTGCAAACGGATCTTTTTCAGATCTTTCATGTACCTCGTGCAAGTGTCCTACAGAGGCTCTCTCTTCAGTGTGCTAGTAGCAGCCTCTAAATTTTCATTCCAGGGACCATTCCAGGGCTCCACACAGTTTCCATACATTTCAGAATCTCTTTATCAAGAGACGTGAACACCAGTCTCCTGATAAACCTTGTATCTGCTGTCTTGCCTGCGGGTGTGGGAGGCGCCCCTGGACGCATCTGGTACAGGAGCCTACCCTGAGGGGAGCAAGGGCACCGGGCAAGCCTGCAGCAGTGAGATGGGCAAGTCTGTAGCAGCTAGTTACTTGACGCTGGGGGGGCGAGGGGGGGGGGTCATACCCTCTCAAGACCAAGTCCCCTGTGAAGTCTTAGCAACACCCCTGAAGGCATTTGTGCATCCTCTGTGTTTGCGTTGATGTTTCACTGTCAGGCCATTCACACAGCAAAACCCTGCCCCCACGGCAGAATCCAGTACCGAGGTTCTAGAACTCATTTGGCAACAAAGATGATCTCAAAACTCGTTTGTCCCACTCCAGAACAGATTTTCAATTTGCTCTTTTGTTTTGGGATTGTTTGCTGGTTTGTTTAAAAGGAATTCAATTCAGGAAGAGCTAAGTGGAAGAAATGAATAGGGCCAAGTGTGTGGGGGATGGGCTGTGGAGATCTGTGCTCTCTCAGGGCCCCCCACGCTCCTATCCCTGCTATGGACTCAGCAGCCTGGAAATCTCCTGGTTTCAACGCATTTCCCTAAAGCCTAGTGATGCTAAGCATATTTTCATGTGCCTACTGCCGTTCACATGTCTTGTTTGGTGGTCTGTTCAAATTTTTGCCTTTTTAAAATTTTTTATTGTTGTCTTTTTTTAGACTGTTCCTTTTATATGCTGAACATAAGTCCTCTATCAGATGTATGCTTTGTAAATACTTTCTCCCAGTCTGTGGCTTGTCTTTTAATTCTCTAAATAGTGTCTTTTTAAGAACAGAAGTTTTAAATTTTGATTAAGTACAATTAATCAGTGTGTTCTTTTGTAGAGCATTCTTATTTATTTATTTATTTATTTATTTATTTTGAGAGAGAGCACATGTGCCTGTGAGGATGGTAGTGGCAGAGAGAAAGGGAGAGAGAGAATCTCAAGCAGGCTCCAAGCTCAGTGCGGAGCCTGACAAGGGGCTCGATCCTACGAACTGTGAGATCATGGCCTGAACCAAAATCAAGAGTCGAATGCTTAACCGACTGAGGCACCCAGACACCTCTGTAGATCATTCTTTTGGTGTCATATACGAGAAAATTTTGCTTAATTCAAGGCCTCAAGGACTTTCTTTTGTGTTTTCTTCTGGAAATTTTAGAGTTTTAGGTTTTACATTTAGGTCTGTGGTCCACTTTGGGTTAATTTTTTAATTTTTATTTATGGTAAACTATGGATTGAAGTTCATTTTTTTTGGTATATGGATATCCAGTTGCTCCAGTGCCGTATGTTGAAAAGGCTCTTCTTCCTCAAGTGAATTGCCTTTGTGTCTCTGAAGAAAATCAGTTGTTCATGCATGTATGGTTCTACTTTGATCTATTAGTTTACACTATCTTACTAAGTACAGCTTTACAAGAAGTCTTGAAATCAGGCAGTGTACATCTTCCAATCTTTTTCCAAAGCTGCTTTGGCTATTTTAGGTCCTTAGCATTTCCATATGAATTTTAGAATCACCTTATTGATTTATAAAACGGATTCTGCAGGGGCGCCTGTGTGGCTTAGTCGGTTAAGCGTCCGACTTTCGCTTGGGTCATGATCTCGTGGTTCGTGGGTTCGAGCCCCGCGTCGGGCTCTGTGCTGACTGCCGGCTCAGAGCCTGGAGCCTGTTTCAGTCTGTGTCTCCCTCTCTCTCTGACCCTCCCCTGCTCACGCTGTCTCTCTCTCTCTCTCTCTCCTAGAAATAAATAAAAATTTAAAAAATAAATAAATAAAACGGATTCTGCAGAAGCTTTTATTTATTGCGATTATGTTGAATCCATATATCAGTTTGAGGAGACCTGACATCTCAACGATATGGAGTCCTCTGAATCATTAACGCAGTGTATCTTTCCAACAAAATTTATTGAAAATTCTTTAATTTCCCTTAGCAATGTTTTGGTCTGAGGATGCAGGCTTTTTGTCAATATTTTGTCAAAACTGTTCCTAAGTATTTAATATTTTGATACAATTGTAAATATAATTTTCAATTTTCAGTTGTTCATTGCTAGTATACAGGAATATAATTATTCTGTGTGTATGTGTATTAATTATGCATCCTGAAACCTTGGTGAACTCACTTCTTAATTCTAGCAGCCTTTTTTCATTGAAGTGTAGTTGATACATAATGTTACATTAGTTTCAGGGATATAACATAGAGATTGGACAAGTCCTTAAGTTATGCTGTGCTCCCCAAAGGAGTGGCTGCCACCTGTCACAATATGTCACTATTACAGTGTCACTGACGGTCTGCCCTACGCTGCGCCTTTCATTCCCATGACTGACTTACCCTGTAACTGGAAGCCTGTGTCTCCTACTCCTCTTTACCCATGGTGCCCATTGTCCTACCCCTACTCTCTGGTAACAGTGTGTTCTCTGGGTTTATGGGTCTGTTTCTGCTTTTTGTTTATTTGTTTTTTGGATTCCACACAGAAGTGAAATCGTATGGTATTTGTCTTTCTCTGACTTATTTCACTTAGCATAATACCCTCTGGGTCTATCCAGGTTGTTGCAAATGACAGGGTCTTATTATTTGCATGGCAGAATAATATCCCATTGTGTACATACACCACATCTTCTTTATCCATTCATCTATCCACGGACACTTGGGCTGCTTCCATATCTTAGCCATCGTAAATAATGCCGCAGTAAACGTAGAGGTGCATATACCTTTTTGTTTTCTTCATATAAATACCGAATAGTGAAATTACTAGATATATGTTATTTCTATTTCTAATTTTTTGAGAAACCTCTATACTGCTTTTCACAGTGGCTGCACCAATTTACATTCTCACCAACAGTGCACAGTGTTTTCTTTTCTCCACATCTTTGCCGAAGCTTGTTATTTCTTGTCTTTCTGATCTTCACCACTCGGACAGGGGTGAGGTGATATCTCATTGTATTTGATTTGCATTTCCCGGATCATTACTGATGTTGAGCATCTTTTCATGTGTCTGTTTACTACCCCCAGCTGCCTTGGTGTAGATTCCATTGGGTTTCTACATAGAAAAGGCATTTGTAAATAAGAGAGTTTATTTTTTCCAATCTGGATGCCTCCCTGCCTGCCTTCTTCCTCCCTCCCTGCCTGCCTTAATGCCTCTTTGTCTCCCTGCCTTCCTGCCTTATTGCATGGGCTAGAACCTTTAGTACAATGTTGACTGCAAGAGTTAAGAGTGGAATTCTTGTCTTGTTTCTGATCTGAAGGGCATAAAATTAAGTCTTTCACCATTAAGTACAATGTTAACAGTGTAGTTAATTATGACTTTTTTCACAGATATTCTTTATTTGGTTGAGGATATTCACTTTCACACCTACATTGGTAGCAGATTTTTATTTATCTTTTCAACGTCAAGAATGACTGTTGGAGGGGCACCTGGGTGGCTCAGTTGGTTAAGCACCCAACTCTTGATTTTGGTTCAGGTCATGATCCCATGATTCATGGGATCAAGCCTTGCATCAGGCTCTGTGCTGACAGCATGAAGCTTGCTTGGGATTCTCTGTCTCCCTCTCTCTCTGCCCTTCCTCCCAGCTGCTCTCTCTCTCTCTCAAAATAAACTTAGTAAACGAATGCTGAATTTTGTCAAAAGCTTTTTATGCATCTATTGAGATGGTCATAGGTCATATGGTTTTATTTTGTTAATCTGGTAAATTATATTGACTTCTTTTTATTTAAATAAACTTTTATTTCAGAATAACTTTAGATTTACAGAACAGTTGTAACATAGTACAGAGTTCCTGTATGATCCTCACCCAGTTTCAGGTTCCCCTGTTGTGAATATCTTTATTACCATGGTATGTATGTCAAAATTAAGAAACAAACATTTGTACAATACTATTAGCCAAACTCCAGACTTTATTCCGATTTTCCCAGTTTTTCCATTACTGTCATTTTTCTGTTCCAAAGTCCAATCCAGGGCACCATATTGCTTCTATGTGTCAGGTCCCATTGGTCTCCTGTGGTCTGTGACAGTTACTCACATTTTTGCTTTGATTTTATGTGGCCTTGACAGTTTTGAGGAATCCTGGTGGGATATTTTGTAGAATGTCCCCCAGTTTGAATTGTCTTATGTTTTTCTCATGATTATTGGGATTATGGGTTTTTGCAAAGAATCCCATAGAGATTAAGTACCCTTCTTATCACTCCTTTGGGGAAGTCCATGATGTACACGTGACATCATTGGTGATGTTAACCTTGGTCATTTGGGTAGGATAGTGTTTTCCAGATTTCTTCACTGTTCCCTTTCCATACTTTATTCTCTGGAATTGAGTCACTCCATTTAGCTCACTCTTGGGGAGGTGGTGAAGAAGTGTCAGTTCCTGCAAGATGTAGTATCTATGTATATTATTTGGAGTTCTTCTGTAGGGAATATTTGTCTCTTCCTTCCTATTTATTATTTTAGCAGCATAGACTCATAAATTTATTGTATACTTTTGATTATAATCCAATACCATATTATTTAATCTATCAGTCACATTGCTCTAGCTTTGGCTATTGAGAATGCTTTCACATTGGCTACTGTATTCATTTCATGTCACATTTTAAAAAACATATTCTTACTTTATGATACTACAAATACTCCAAGATTATCTTGTATTTTCCCTGCCTCAGTCCTATTATCAGTCATTTCTCCAAGATGACCTAGTTCCTTTAATTGAGGAATGTTATTTGGAAGCCAAGATCTGGACACAGGGCATGCTTGTTGCTACTGAGATGTCACTGCTTTTAGGTCCTCTAAGTTAGGTAAGACAAAACTAGGTAATGTAGGCATGTGTCTTAACCCTTAATATTTGAATTTTTAATAGACATTGGATTCCTGCAATAAACTCCACTATGATTATAGTATATTATCCTTTTTATATATTATTGGATTTCATTTGCTAAAAGAAAAAAAAAAACCTGTGGATTTATGTTTATGAAGAATATTGATCTATAGTTTCCTCTTCATGGAACATCTTTGTGTTAATCTTGCTATCAGGATAATGCCGGCCACATAAAATAGGTTGGGAGTATGTCCCATGCTTCAGCTTTTTGAAAAAGTTTGTGTAAAACTCATATTATTTCCTCCTTGAATGGTAGCATTTACCAGTAAAGCTATCTGGACCTGGAGTTTACTTTGTGGAAGGGTATGAAATTGGGAACTTAATTTCTTTAATAGGTATTTGGTAGGCAATTCAGATCCTTTGTCTTCTTGAATGAGCTTTAGTAGTTTTTAACTTTCAAAGAATTTATCCCTTTCATCTAGCTAGTCAGATTTATAGGCATAACATTTTTCATTGTATTCCCTTATTATCCTGCTAATGACTGCCTTTGTGCTATATTTCTACTGATGTCATCTTTCTAATTCCTGATATTGGCAATTTTTAATCTTCTCTCCTTTTTTTCCCTTGATTAGTGTGACTGGACTAAAGTTGGCTTTACTGATTTTTAAAAAATTTTAAAGTTTATTTTGAGAGAGAGAGAGGGAGAGGGAGAGGGAGAGAGAAAGCACATGAGTAGGGGAGGAGCAAAGAGAGAGAGAATCCAAAGAAGACTCCACGCCCAAAGCAGAGCCCAATGCCGGGCTCAAACCCACAAAATATGAGATCATGACCGAAGCCAAAACCAAAAGATTGAGCCACCCAGATGACCAGCTTTACTGATCTTAAAGAGCCAGCTTTGGGGCGCCTGGGTGGCTTAGTCGGTTGAGCGTCCGACTTTCGCTTAGGTCATGATCTCGCGGTTCGTGGGTTCGAGCCCCGCGTCGGGCTCTGTGCTGACTGCCAGCTCGGAGCCTGGAGCCT
>NW_027529175.1:9211446-9245966 GCF_008692635.1 Crocuta crocuta
TCTCTCTCTCTCTCCTAGAAATAAATAAAAAAATAATAAAAAAAAAAAAAAGAGCCAGATTTGGTTTCATTAACATTCTCTATTCCCCCCACCCCCACCCCGCCCTGTTTTCTATTTCATTGATTTCTTCTCTGATCTGTTATTTCTTTTCTTCTACTTGGGCATATTATTTTTTTAGTTTCTTAAAGTGGAAGCTGAGGTCATTGATTTGATATCTTTCTTTCTTCTAATATGGGTATTTAACACTATCAGTTTCTCCAGAAGTATTGCTTTCATGACATCCCACATTTATATATGTTGTTTTCATTTTTAGTTGGTTCAAGATATTTTCTAATTTCCTTTGTGAATTCATATTCAATGCGTGAATTATTTAAAGTATGTCATTTAGTTACCAAATAGTTGGGACTATTTCTGTTATTGATTTATAATTTAATTCCATATTATTGTCAGAGCACATATTTTGAATAGCTTGACTCATTTTTAACTTTCTGAGACTTGTTTTATGGCCTAGGATGTAGTCTATCTTCATAAATGTTTTGGGTATGCCTGAAAAAAATGTATATTCTTCTGTTTTTGGTAGAATGTTTTTTTTTTAAATGTTTAATTTATTTCTAGGAGAGAGAGAGACAGCATGAGCAGGGGAGGGTCAGAGAGAGAGGGAGTGACAGACTCTGAAACAGGCTCCAGGCTCTGAGCTGGCAGTCAGCACAGAGCCCGATGCGGGGCTCGAACCCACGAACCGCGAGATCATGACCTGAGCGAAAGTCGGACACTTAACCGACTAAGCCACCCAGGCGCCCCTGGTAGAATGTTCTATAAATGGCTATTAGTTCAGGGTAGTTGAGAATGTTCACATTTTCTATAACCTTACTGGTTTTCTATACATTTGTTCTATAAATTATTGGGAAGGGTTATTGAAATCTCTGAATATAAATGTAAATTTGTCTTCTACTCCTTGTAGATCAGTTTTTCCTTTATATATATTTTTAACAGGGATATTGATAAAATAATTCACATACCATACATTTCACCTATTTAAACTGTATAATTTGATGGCTTTCAGTATATTCACAGAGTTCTGTACATCACCACAATCAATTTTAGAACATTACTATTGCCCTAAATAGAAATCCCACACCCTTTAGCTGCTAGGAAGGCGGGTATGGTCACTACTTTACCACCAATGCTTCCTTAGCTGCTAGAGATGTAATATGGTACATTCTCTCTGGAAGTAGTTTGTCATTTCCTCAAAAAATTAAACGCAGAATTATCATATTACCCAGGAATTTCACTCCTAGGTACATACGCTGATGACTTGAAAACAGGGATCCAAACAGATACTTGAACACCAGTGTTCATAGCAGCACTATTCACAAATAGCCAAAAAGTGGAAACAGCCCAGGTGTCCATCAACAGATGAATGAACAAAATGTTGTGTATACGTACAATAGAATATCATTCATCCATGAAAAGGAATAAAGATCTGATACATGGTACCATATGGATGATCCTTGAAAATAATTTAAGTGAAATAGGCCAGATACAAAACGACAAATATTGCATGATTCCACTTACATGAGGTATCTAGAATAGGAAATTTATAGAGAAAGAAAGTAGAATAGAGGTTACCAGTGCCCAGGAGTGGGCAGAATGGGGAGCAATTGCTTAATAGTTAGAGCTTCTACTTGGGGTCATGAAAAAGTTCCGGAATCAACAGTGGTGGTAGTTATACAACTTTGTAAATGTTCTTAATGCCGCTGAAATTTTTTTAATTTTTAAATTTTTTTATTACGGTTTATTGTCAAGTTGCTTTCCATATAACACCCAGTGCTGATCCCAACAAGTGCCCTCCCCCACGCCCATCACCCATTTTCCCCTCTCCCTAAACCCCCTCAACCCTCAGTTTGTTCTCAGTATTTAAGAAACTCTTATGGTTTGCTTCCCTCCCTCTCCTTAACTATTTTTTTCCCCTTCCCCTCCCCTTTGGTCCTCTGTTAAGTTTCTCAAGTTCCACATATGAGTGAAAACATATGGTATCTGTCTTTCTCTGACTGAGTTCTTTCACTTAGCGTAATACCCTCGAGTTCCATCCACGTTGCTACAAATGGCCAGACACTGAAATTTTTTTTAAATGTTTATTCATTTTTGAGAGAGAACACAAGCAAAGGAGGGACGGGGGGTGGGAGGGAGTCAGAGAATCTGAAGCAGGCTCTGCACTGCCAGCAGTGAGCCTGATGCAAGGCTCAAACTCACAAATCATGAGATCATGACCTGAGCCAAAGGCAGATGCTCAACCAACTGAGCATCTCAGGTGCCCCTTAATGTCACTGAATTGTGCACTTAAAAATAGTTAAATGGTAAACTTTATGTTGCTGTATTTATATCTTAAGAAAAAAGTGAAAAATTTTACACTACAAAAAATCAACTACATACAAAAGAATTCAGGAGTGGAGAAAAGGAGGAACAGAAAAGTAGAAGAAAGTTTTGTTATAGGTATTGTCCCCTGCACTGTGCGCCAACCCATGAGACTGGCCAAGTTCGGCTGGTGGAGCTGGGGCTGTTCCAGATGCGGGTCCAGCAAGCTGCTCCAAGTAGCTAAGCATCTGCACAGTTAACTTCCCTCAGCAAGTAGTAATCCTGCAGTTTATGCATCCACTGGCGTTCACTGTGATTGGGCCAGTGTTGGAAGAGGAGGCATCCATGGATGGTGGTGGGCAGAGGGTAGCACCCAGAATGCAAGAATAGGAAAATCCATCGAAAGCTGATGCCAAGTGGACTTCCCTGGGGAAAATCTTCAATGTGTCCACCTTTGGCTGCTTCGGATTGGAAAAACGACTTTGAATTTTAGGTCACTTATTTCAGCAATTAAAGTGATACTGAGTAAGCTAAGAAACAACGAAGTTTACTGGAACATTTGAAACTCAAAGAAGGCAATGCCTTCCGGGTCCCTAGAAGCAAAATAAAGAGTGACCCCTGGTGAGAAATCATCTATTTTATTTATTCATTCACTGCTCATAACTATGCAGCCTCATTTTGGTTTTATTCCTAAAGCTGTGAATTAGTTTAAACAGTGTAATGTAGTTACCATATTATGCTTTAAATGTTAAGTTAAACCAATCATGTGACAGTACTAAAAATAGTTATCTTTAAAAAATCAAGATTTTAAAAAATGTCGTTAATTAAAAACTCTTTCAAAGCTTTCTGAAATATACCACTAGAAAGGTCTTAAAACTGTGTTATGATGGAAATAAAATGTGTAGAAGTATGGGTAAAAAGGCTAACAGTTATTAATTTGAGTTGAGAACTGTAATTCTCATGGTAAAACCAGCACTTGTATAGCACATGCTGCGAAACAGAGAAGGCTTATAAAAACAAATGCACTGAATAGAGCTTTCAGGTTTATTATAAACCTAAGAGGAAAAATCCAGACTTTAAATATATTTTTTTTCATTTTTTAAAATTTAAATTCAAGGTAGTTAACAGTGTTGTCATGGCTTCAGAGGTAGAACCCAGTGATTTATCTTTTACATGACACCCAGTGCTCATCCTATCAAGTGTCTTCCTTAATGTCCACCACCCATTTAACTCAACCCCCCACCTCCCCTCCAGCAACCCTCAGTTTGTTCTCTGTATTTAAGAGTCTCTTATGGTTTACTTCCCTCTGTGTTTGTATCTTATTTTTCCTTCCCTTACCCTATGTTCATTTGTTGTGTTTCTCAAATTCCATATATGAGTGAAATCATATGGTATCTTTCTCCGAATGAACTATCTCACTTAGCTAAGACACTCTAGTTCCATCCACATTATTGCAAATGGCAAGATTTCATCCTTTTCATCACTAATATTTCATTGTGTATATATGTCTGTATGTGTGTGTGTGTGTGTGTGTGTACACACCACATCCTCTTTGTCCATTCATCAGTTGATGGACATTTTGGGCTCTTTCATAATGTGGCTATCGTTGATAGTGCTGCTATAAACATAAAATTCAAAATGGATGAAAGACCTAAATGTGAGACAGGAAACCATCAAAATCCTACAGGAGAAAAACAGGCAGTAACCTCTTTGACTTCAGCCACAGCAACTTCTTATTGGACACGTCTCAAGAGACAAGGGAAATAAAAGCAAAAATGAACTATTGGTACCTCATCAAGATAAAAAGCCTCTGCATGGCAAAGGAAACAATCAACAAAACTAAAAGGCAACCAACAAAATAGAAGATATTTGCAAATGACATATTAGATAAAGGGTTAGTATTCAAAATCTATAAAGAATTTACCAAACTCAACAACCAAAAAAACAAATAATCCAGTGAAGAAATGGGCAGAAGACATGAATAGACACTTTTCCAAAGACATCCAGATGGCCAACAGACACATGAGAAGATGCTCAATGTCACTTCATCATCATGGAAATACAAATCAAAGCCACAGTGAGATACATCCTCTCACCTGTCAGAATGACTAAAATTAACAACTCAGACTGTGTATTTTTTTAGTGTTTATTTCTGAGAGAGAGAGAGACAGGGAGGGAGAGACAGAATGTTGGGGGGAAGGGGCAGAGAGACAGAAAGGGACAAAGGATCTAAAGTGGGCTCTGTGCTGACAGCAGAGAGCCTGATGTGAGGCTCAAATTCACAAACTGTGAGGTCATGACCTGAGCTGAAGTTGGACTCTTAACCAACTGAACCACCCAGGTGCCCCCAGTCTTTGTATTTTTTATATATTTTGCATTAATATGTTTTATTATTGACATAAAGACATGTGATATTTCATTTTATTCATTTCTTTCATGAGGTCAAATCATTGTAACATGTTCCATTTTGGTATAGATCTATCTCAATTCTAAATAATCTAGATTCCCTCCTTATTCCATGTTCATTTTTAAAAATTGTTTAATTTTAGAGAGAGCAAGCAGGGGAGAGGAGTGGAGGGAGAGAGAGAGAGAATCTTAAGCAGGTTCCATGCTCAGTGCAGATCCTGATGCAGGGCTTGATCCCACAATCCAGGGATCATGACCTGAGCTGAAATCAAGAGTCAGATGCTTAACTGACTGAGCCACCCAGGCGCCTCCTCTTTTATTTTTAGTTTTTGTTCATTAAAAATTTTTTTTTTTTGAGAGAAAGACAGAGACAGAGGGAGACAGAGTGTGAGTGGGGGAGGGGCAGAGAAACAGGGACACACAGAATCTGAAAGAGCTTCCAGGTTCCCAACTGTCAGCACAGAGACCGATATGGGGCTCAAACCCACGAGCTGTGGGGATGACAACCTGAGCGGAAGCTGGATGCTTAACCGATTGAACCACCCAGACACCACTTTTTTGTTCATTTTTAGGACAAAGTAAAATGAGTATTTTTTCTATAGGTCTCACTTTTGTGTTGGGTAACACTTCTCATTCCTTTGTCAGAGTACATATTTTTGTTCGTCAGCATTTTTCTTGACTTAGGTTCTTCTTTCCTTTATTTGTTGATTCTTTCCTTTAAATGACTGTGTCAGTTTTTTTTCCTCTTGTAGAATATTTTACAACTATACTTACAGAACATTGAATCTGTTGATAACATTTCATACTTCCATTGTATTAACATGGCTATCTCTCTCTCTCTCTGACCCTCCCCTGCTTGTACTCTCTCAAAATAAGAAGGAAGGAAAGAAGGAAAAGGAAAGAAGGAAGGAAGGAAGGGAGGAGGGAGGGAGGGAAGGAAGGAAGGAAGGAAAAACAGGAGTAATTACACCAGAAGTTGGTTCTTTGAATAGATCAACAAAATTGACAAACTTTTAGCTATAATGACAAAGAAAAATGAGAAAAGGTGAAAATAACTAAAATAAAAAATGAGAGTTGTGCCATTAAGACTGATTATACAGAAATTAAAAAAAAATAAGAAAACCTATAAGTAAGTATGTCTCCCAGATTACGTAACCTAGATAAAATGAACAAATTCCTTTTTAGAAAAACACAAATTACCAAACTGATTCAATAAGAAAAAGAAGCTGAAAGTTTGAACAGACCTACAAAGAGCAACGACCACATCAGTTTGGAAAAAGAGGGGAGGAAAAAAAAACGACCTTCCAGGAAAGAAAAGTACAGAACCAGATACCTTCACTGGTGAATTCTACCAAACATTTAAAGAAGAATTAATGCCCATCCTTTCCAAACTAGTCCCCAAAATAGAAGAGCAGCCATTTCCTAATTCATTCTAAAAGGGTAGCATTATTTTAGTACCAAAGCTACATTACAAGCAAAGAAATTTCCATCAAATATCCCTAAAATCCCTTATGAATATAGATGCAAAAACCTTTTTACAAAATACTAGCATATTCAATATCATATTAAATAGATTATATGCCATCAACAAGTGGGTTTATCACAGGAATGCAAGGGTGGCATAATATATAAAACTCAATCAATGTAATATATGACAGTGATAGAATGAAGTGGATAAACCACACAGTTATCTCAACTGATGTAGGAAAAGTATTTGCCAAATTTCAACAGTCTTTCATAATAAACACACTCAGAAAATTAGGAACAGGTGGTAACTTCTATGATGTGATAAAGGTCATATCAAAAAACCCATAGCTAACATCATACTCAACAGTGAAAAACTGAAAACTTCCCTTGTAAGATCAGGAATGAGGCAAAGATGCCTGCCTTCATCACTTTAAATAATACTGGAAGTTCTATTCAGAGCACTTAGTCACGAAAAGAAAACAAAAGTCTTCCAAATTATAAAGGAATAAATAAAACTTTTTCAGTATGCATATATGATTCTATTTGCAGAAAATGTACAAGTATACACAGGAAACTACTAGAGTTAATAAAATAATTCAGCAAGGTTTCAGGGTACAAGATCAACACATATAACCAGCAATGAACAATCAAAAAAGGAAGTAGCTTCCACAGAATATCTGGAAATTAATGTAAACAAGAATTGAAAGATTTTTACATGAGAACTACAAACACTCCTGAAAGAAATTAAAGACCTAAATAATTGGTAAGAGATCCCATATTCATGGATTGGAAGATTTAATATTGTTAAGATGTGAAAACAATCTTTAAAAAGAACAAAATTGAGGCGCCTGGGTGGCTCAGTCGGTTAAGTGTCTGACTTCGGCTCAGGTCATGATCTCAGGCAGTTCGTGGGTTCGAGCCCCGCGTCGGGCTCTGTACTGACAGCTAGCTCAGAGTCTGGAACCTGTGTCAGATTCTGTGTCTCCTTCTCTCTCTGACCCTCCCCTGCTCATGCTGTCTCTCTCTCTCAGAAATAAAACATTAAAAATTAAAAAAAAAAAAAAAGAATACACATCTATAGCAACAGAATAGAGAATCCAGAAATAAATTCCTATAACTATGACCAATTGATTTTTGACAAATGTGGCAAAGCCATTCAAAGAGAAAAGAATAGTCTTTGCAGAGTTGCCTGGCTGGCTCAGCTGATGGAGCATGCAACTCTTAATCTTGGGGGTTATAAATTTGAGCCCTATGTTGGTGTAGAGATTAAAAAAAAAAAAAAAGAATAAAAAAGAATAGTCTTTGGAACAAATGGTGCCAGGACAATTGAATATCCACATGCACAGGTATGAAGTTGGACCCCTACCTCACACCATATAGAAAAATTAACTCAAGATAGATCGATGACCTATAAATAAGAGCTGGAACCATAAAACTCTTGGAAGAGAACATAAAGGTTAAGCCTTCATGACTTTGGATTTGGCAATGGATTCTTAGACAGGTGAGCCACAAAACAAAAAATAAATTGGACTTCATAGAAATTAAAGACTTTAATGCATCAAAGACATCAAGGAAGCTTAAAGACAATCTATAGAATGGGAGAAAATAGTTGTAAATCATATATCTAATGAGGATTTAGATCCAGAATATATAAAGAACTCTTATAACTCAACAACAAAAAGACAACCCAATTTAAAAATAGGCAAAGTACTTGAATATCTCTCCAAAGAAAATTTACAAATGGCTAACAAGCATATGAAGATGCTCAACACCATGTCATTAGGGAAATGCAAATCAAAACCATAATCAGGTACGACTTTACAACCACTAGGAGGGAGGGGAAGGGGAGTGATGGGCATGGAGGAGGGCACTTGGGATGAGCACTGGGTGTTATATGGAAACCAACTTGACAATAAATTATGAAGGGAAAAAAAGGAAAAAAACTACAATAAACTATGTTTCAGCAGTAGAATAGAAAAGGAAAGAAAGAAAGAAAGAAAGAAAAGAAAGAAAAGAAAAGAAAAGAAAAGAAAAGAAAAGAAAAGAAAAGAAAAGAAAAGGAAAGAAAAGGAAAGATGGAAACTAACAAGTCCTAGCTCGGATGTGGGGAAATTGGAACCCTTGTCTATTGCTTGTAGGGCTGTAAAATGTTCCACTTTGAAAAAGTTGGAAGTTCCTCAAAAGTTTAAACAGATAATTACCATATGATCTGTAATGCCACTCCTAATTAAGAACTGTACCATGGTCTGAATTATGTCCCCCCAGAATTCATATGAAGCCCTAACCCTCAATGTGACTGTATTTGGAGTCAAGGTATTTAGGGAGTTAATGTTAAATGAGGTCATAAGGGTGGGGCCCCATCTGGATGTCAAAGGATGTGCAGTCTTTTAAGAGGGGGAAAAGAAAGATACCTCCCTGAACACAAAGAAGGGGTCCTGTGTGCACACAGCAAGACGGCAGCTGCCTACAAGCCAAGAAACGAGGCTTCAGGATGAAACCAACCTTGCTGGTGCCCTAAGAGTTTCAGCCTGCAGAACTGTGAGAAACAAGCATCTGCTATAAGCCTTCCAGGCAGTGGTAATTTGTGACAGCAGAAGCCTGGTGCTCATAGAAATCTGTGTACAAGCATGTTTGTAGCAACACTACTCACATAGCTAAGAGGTGGAAATGGCTCAAATGTCCATCAACGAATGAGGGGGTAAATAAATGGTGGTAGATATATACAATGGAACATTATTCTGTCCTAAAAAGGGATGAAATATTCAATACATGGATGAATCTTGAGAACATGCTAAGTAAAAGAAGCCAGACACAAAAGATCACAGTATATAATTCCATTTATAGGAAATATTCAGGATAGGTAAATCCATAGAAAGCATACAGCTTAGAATTTGCTAGGGGCTGAAGGAAGAGGGGAAGGGGGAGAAAATGCTTGATGAGCAAGGGGTTTTAGTTTTGAGTGATGTAAATATTTTAGAACTAGACAGGGGTGAGAGTTGTACAGCCTTGTAATTGTGCTAAACGGGATGGTGTCGTTTACTTAAAATGGTTAATTTTGTTATATAAGTCTCACCTCAATAAATTACTTAAAAAAAGATCCAGGGGTGGTGTTCCCTGTATTAATCAGGATGGAATGAACTTTAAGCAGCAGGTGGATCTCAGCATGTGAAGGTGGGTGGCCATGGGTGCTGCTGGCATCCTGCCTGAGCACTCTTCCCCTGGCTGTTTTAAGTATTGATGGATAAACCTGCCCTTTTCTCCAGCGAATTGCCCTTGCTGACTCACATCAGGAGCCACTGTGCCTTGGCGATAGGGGCCATCACCTGCACCCCGTGCCCCCCCCCCCCCATTGGCTGACTGCCACAAAAAGCTCCCTGGTCTCCAAGTGGGACCAGCTCTGAGGGGCAGTTAGTCCTCTAGAGCCTGCCTGAGGCAGGGGAGACGGAAGCTGGCCTCCCGCCCTCTCCTGCTCCCCTCTCACTTCAGAACCTGACTCCAAATAGTTACGTAAAACCAATACTGATGGTGAATTTTATGGTATTTGAATGACATCTCAATAAAGCCATTATGCTAAAAAGATACTTATTGGTCATTTACAACACCAAAGGTTTTTTGTTTTGTTTTTGTCACTTTTAAAAGTCCACCTCACCAGGGTAACACAGTCCCCAAAATCCCAGGGCAAGTTAAAGCTTTTCAGTTGAAATTGTAAGAATTAGTAATTGAAAGGCAAATAAGGTTTGTTCTTGTTTCTTGTTCTTCCCAGATACATACTCATTTTTCTTAAAATGCTAAATTCCATTGAAATGGTCAGTAAAGCTGACTGGAGCTGCCTCACATGGCAGGTCAAGGCAACCTCCCTCTTAATCTGGCTGATGGTCACAGGTTCTTTCTGTGGGTTTTCGCTCAGTGAAATCCAGACCCACAAGCATGCACATATACGTAATGGTTCATGTTAAGTCAAGCTTTACTACAAAAATGAAAACAACAGAAATGATGCACAGGATGATTGTATGGACACACTAGTGAGCCTCAAGTCCAGGAGAGAAGTGGGAAAGGCAGCAGGGTGGCCCTTCTCCCTTCCCCACAAAGCAGTTCCAAAATAGTCCTAAAAAAAAAAAAAAAAAAAAAAAAGGAAAGCCTCATAAGCTGAAACAGGGGCTATGGGAAGCTCTTCTAATCGAAGTAAGTGTGCCATGGTATTGCTAAGTGTGGTTAGACCTGTCACCTGTTTCCTTGACTTTAATGGCCAACCTGTCCTGTGATCTGGGCCTCAGTTTACCAGTGTGCCGGTGGCACCCAGGTACCCTGAGAAACTTATGGGATGAAGAGCTGTCTGCTCAAAGTCATTTCTAAAAAAAGTTGGTTGGGAGACTAAAGAGGAAAAAGAATGGAGGCCCCCAAATCTGTAGAGGTGGGAATGGGATGCTCAGGGACTAGAAATAATTCCCTTGGTGGAAAGGCAATGAATGGGCCCTGAGGTCAGTTCTGGGAGAGAAAACACACCTCAATTTCCTTTTATTTGAGAGATACACAAAGCATGTTCCCTGAAGCTCTTCACTGCCCCCACACAACCTGGGGAGGCTTAGGGTACTGATCTCTAATTCTGCTTCAGGCTCTGCCGTGGACCTCTCACACCTGTCGAGGGTGCGAGCTGGTGCAGACCCCGTCCCTGTCCCTGGGCACGGGGGTGGGGGGACAACTGTGGAAGCGTCAGGTATCATGGGCCAGGGGAAGTGGGGACGGCAAATGGAATGGGTGGGCTTGCAGGAGGTAGAGAGGGGGGTGGCCTGCAAGAGTTCTTCAATTCAGAGCTGGAGGGTTGCTGAGGGGAGGGTATTCTGAAAGACCCCCCCAACCCCTCAAGTCCACGAGGAGAGGTTTCCTTCTCTGACTCAGGAAGGGGAGAGGCTCTCAAGGCTGCCACGCTGCACTTGGTCTGGCACATCATCCTCCTTCTGCTCCAAATCAAAGTTCTGTGAACAAGGATGCAGGTGAGGTCTGGCCCTGTACGTGCCAGCACAGCTCTAGTTCGAGGGGCGCATGCATGACGGGCATGTGTTGTCTGCAAAGGCTGGGTTATGTTCCGCATCCCTCTGAGGAGAAACTGTTTCTTTATCCTGCCCAACATGTTGGCCTGACCTACCTCAAGTTCCTGCAGAACCTCATCCATGAAGTCACGGGAGTTGTGTTTGTAAGACACAGCTAATCGAATTGCATCATTGAAGAGCTGGGGATGAGGTAGAGGTGGTGGGAAGGAAGACATGGCAGTGGGTGCCAACCCCCGTCCCTGTCCACATAATACTCCACCCCTAAAGTCATCAAGGTCACCCCTCGATTCACCTGTCCCCGTCAATGTACTTTTCTCGCCAAGCCCAGCCCATGACCTCCCTTACTGTCAGCACAATGACCCCTTCCTATTCTATTGCTCTGGATTGCCCCCGCATGGCCCCTGCAACCGCTGGCCTCTCCGCCATTCCTGTGGCCAGCCCTTCTCTTTGCAGCTTCCCTGGTCCCTTCACCATCTGGCCTTCACTAACCTCACTACACTGCCTCTGCAGTCCACCATTACCTTCACGACATTGGTGCCATCAGCAGCTGAGACAAAGTATAGGGGAAGGGAGAATTTCCTGGCAAAATTGAAGCTCTTTTGGGTCATCTTTATGTCTGCTGTAGAGAGAAAGTAAAACATAGGCCTGTCCATCAAGGGACAGGGAGAGGGTTTTGCAGGACAGGTCACTGGAGGCCCCCATTCCAGAAAGTGGGACAGGCAGGGGCAATCAGGGGACATGTCCTAGAAAGAGTTTATTTAACAGGGATTTGAGTCTTGGGAAGAGGGAAGACTGGCTCAGCTGGTATTTTTACTGGCAAGAGACTGACGGCAAGCAAGCAAGGGAAGGAGGACAGGTCACTGAAGGGTCGCTGCCCCAGGAATGGAGGGGAATGTGTAACGGTGGGTCCCCCATGGAATGCTGACACCCAGCTGCAGCGACGGCCCTACCATCAATTTTATTGGCCACCACGATGCACGGGATCTCTGGCCTGAACTCCCGAAGCTCTGTGTACCAGGTGCTCAAGTTCTTGTAGGTGACTTTCCTCTGTACATCGAACACCTGCAATGAACAAAGGAAGGAAGAGAGCTCAGGTGTGTCAGTGTCTGCACACCATCCACACATCTCTCTCACACACACACACACAGGCAAGCAGCCCTGCTGAAGAAAGACTGCACTTGTGCCTGCTCCTCTAAGGGAAGCCCCTAGAACCTCAGATCCAAAAGTGGGTTTTAAAATGTTTATTCTAGGGGCGCCTGGGTGGCTTAGTCGGTTAAGCGTCTGACTTTCGCTTAGGTCATGATCTCGCGGTTCGTGGGTTCGAGCCCCGCATCGGACTCTGTGCTGACTGCCAGCTCAGAGCCTGGAGCCTGTTTCAGTCTGTGACTCCCTCTCTCTCTCTGACCCTACCCTGCTCACGCTGTCTCTCTCTCTCTCCTAGAAATTAAAAAAAAAAAAAAACATTAAAAAAAAATGTTTATTCTAGGGGCACTTGAGTGGCTCAGTCGGTTGAGTGTCTGACTCCTGATTTCAGCTCAGGTCGTGACCCTGGGGTCATGGGACTGAGCCCTTCATTGGGCTCTGTGCTAAGTGTGGAGCCTGCTTATAGTTCTCTCTCTGCCTCTGCCCCTCTATCCTGCACTCTCTAAAAATAAAAAAAGAATCTTAAAAAAAAGTTTATTCCTTTTTTATCTTGTCACCTAATCCTGTTTACCCGTCTTAACCAAGTTGTATCATTGTACTAATCAATACAGTCTGTTACAAATTGTAAATTTTTGCTTTTTATTTCTTAGTCTATTCTTATGTTTATTGCTTAAACTTTGTCTTAAAATTTCTTTGTAATAATTTTAAATGCTTGTAAAATTTCATTTTAGTTACTATTGATGTACTTTTAATTTTAAACTTTTGTTTAATCTCTTGTTCATTTTGTATTTTAAACTTCCTAAAAGTGGTTTTTATCCATTATTACTGTTGTTATTATTATTATTATCTTGAGGCGGTTGGCATCTTTACTGCTTTGGAGAGGGAGCGGGCACCTCTTCACCGCCAACAGGCTCTGGCTGCACAGGATGGCGCTGGCTCTGGGAATGGCGGTGGTACTTATTCTTGCAGATCCTGGGCCCGATGCTGTGGAGGGTCAACCAGGTATTCTTGTCGTTGGTAGCGGTCTGCACTTCGGAGGTGGTGGGTGTTTGCTGGTCGGATCTCTGCTTCACGATCACCACTAACCACCACTAACCCCTGCTGTGGGCTGCAGGCTCCACGCTAAGTCTCGTGGAGAATCAGCCAGTTATAGTGGAGGGAGCTATGAGCCTTCAGGTCACGGGGCCGGTGCTGTGTGTCCGCTTGTCCCTCTAGATCAGGAAGCTGGAGCAATTCCACACGGCCGTCCATTGCAGGTGGGCGGACATGGTGGCAGCTCCTCTCACTGCGGTGGCCGGAGATGGAAAGACTCTTTTATTATTTTGTAGCTTGTAATTTGATTACCAGTTTACAATTTATAGTTTTTATCTGTTTTAAAATATTAGCAATGAGCATGAATGCTGCAGACTGGCTTTAAGGACAGGGGAGGCCAGAAGTCCTGAGCCACTTCAAGCTGCTGCTACAGGGATGGGGTCCCTCAAACCTTTTGTGGGAGCACCCAAACTGCCCCAGCACGCAGTGGATGGGGCTGGACAACCCTGTAACCTGCTGGAATGGCTGCTCTTACTTCTTAACTACCCAGTCCTTCTTGAGGTCAAATGGACCTCAGTTGGTATCTTTACTGGGCCAGGGGCTTGCCCTGGCAGTGGGTGTGGGTCACACCACAGAGGCAGCAGGAGGGCCTCCTGGGATGCTCTTCCATGGTACTCCCAGGCCCTATTTCAACAAATGACCACATTGTTTTGAATCTGAAGGACACTTGTAATGAATCTTCTGGAATCGGCTTCACATCAGGCTGCCTCCCATAATCACCATCAGTCACCTTTCATCCAGGTCTGGTTCCCTGAGCTCTGTCTCCTTGTTTTGAGAGCTGAAGAGGAGCTGGCTGGGACAAGAAGCAGCCCCGTTAAGGGTTCAAGGTGGTTCAAGGTGGAGGGTGGAGCCCCAGCTCCCTCTGGAACTAGCAGACCCCCATGCGGTCGTCACCAGGTGAACGCTTTCTACCTGCCTGGGCCCGTGTAGCAGGCACTGCAGACACAGGCATACTGGCAGGACACCCCCAGGTTTCAGAAGACGGTCCAAATGGAGCCAATGGAGAGGCGTCAGAGGCAAAAGAGGGGCATTCCCAGAGAGAAAATGGCGGTGAGCTCAAAGCCCCCAAATGCCAGAGCAGGATTAAAACAAATGGCTGGGCCCTACCTTCCTGGTTTTGCAGGGTTGGAGATGGTGACTATGTGAGCCTCCAGGTGCGACCGCTGGCCTGCACTGCCCCCATCTGGCTTTCCCAGTTACCTTCTTGTTCTGTTTCCTTATACGTACTAACTAGTATTACAATTTGGAAAATTTCAAGAGATTTTGTGTTAAGGAATGGCGGGCCCTGTGAATGGAGCCAGGGCTGTGGGCAGGAGGCCCTAGGGACACAGGCTTGCACGGCTCTCCTGTGCTTCCCTAACCTCCCTCAGGTCCTCTTATTGTACTTTTTATCCTGTGGCCACGGGGGGGCCTCTGAAGACTGTTCCAGACAGCACAGAGAGGGGCTGGTTGGGAGCAGCACCAGCTGACAGTCAAGAGGGCCTTGAGAGCCTATCTGAGTAGGTGGCTCCATCAGGGAAGGACTGTATTTGCCTTAGATGGCATGCCCGATGCTGAGGCCCTGGGTGTGTTCCTCCCCCTGGATGGGGGGGTCCTCATCCAGCCCCACTTGAAGAGAAGCTCACTTGGGCCTGTTCTCACTCAGAACCTCTGGAAGCACACACATGTCATTTGAAACCTCCTCAGGCTGCCCCGTTCCCCTCTCCCCCAGCGCCTGGCCTTGGTGAGGAGGGCTCAGCACTACTGCGTCACCCCTCAGGCTTGCCCAGAGGGCAGCCTGTCCCGTGCCCCGCTGGTTCCATACCATGATGCAGGCGTGGGCCTTGTGGTAGTAGGAGGCGTGCATGCTCTGGAACCGCTCCTGGCCTGCTGTGTCCCAAAAGTCTGCAACATGAATACAGCTCTGACTGCCTCATGGGGCTGGAGGGCAGAGAGACCCGGACACACCGAGCGTGTCTGTGCAGATCTCTGCGTGCAGAAACAGAACATGTGGGGAGGACAGGGAGGAACGCAGACCACACAGCTCACATGTGTGCGTCATCAGGACACAACGCACCTGGGTGTGTCGTGGGAGGTGTGTGTCTATGTGCATGGGGGTGGGTGAGAAGGAGACACACAGGCAGGCCAGGAGGAAGGAGAATGCAGACAGGAAGTCCCAAAAGGGAGAAGGCAGGTGTCCCTGTTCCCCGCCCACAAGATACAGGACCCTCCGAAGTCAAAACTAGGCTGACTTTCCACGTGTGTTGTCCACAGATGGCAGACACAGGCAGGAAGGGTGCGTGGCCTAACCAAGCAGAAGGCTGTGGCCTCACAGAACATCAAAACCTTTTGTGAAAGATAATATTCAGTCCACAACTGTTATTACTTCATGTTGGTTAAATTAGAATACCAGGTCAGAGAGCTGGGACTGAGGCCCTGGGGGCCTCCTCCCACCCTCCCTGGGCTCCTCTCAGGGTCTTCCCTACCACCCCTCGTCTCTTCTGGGGGTCTCTCTCCCATGGACTTCTATCCTCTCCCCTTTCCTCGCCCTTGAGCGTCCACAGCTGGCTTTGTGCTGCTCACCCACAAGGACAGTCTTGCCGTCCACCGTGGCCGTGTGCTTGTACAGGGTCAGGGCATACGTGGACAGCTGTTGCGGCTGGCTGCATTCAGGTTAAGGAAGAGACGAACAAAAAGGAAGGCAAGGAAGGTACTTGGGGGGAGGCACTGATGTGATGAAACTGGCCTTCTCCTTTTCTTTTTGGAGTTCTTTAGATTTTAAGTTGAATGAATGTTGCAGACAGAGGATCAGCTTCAAGTATCACCAGCACAAACTCCAAGGGAAGGCAGAGGGCAGGAGAGGCTGGGGGACATCCTGGCCATCTAAGTCCCAGGGACAGCATGGAATGGAATTTTACAGAGAAGCCATCATAAACAGCATCATGTAGTTGGAAAATGCAGTTGTGGGTGCCTCAGCCTCTTTATGGATGGGGCGCTTGCAGGCCAGAGAGGAAACCCAGGCTTAGGCAGCAACATGACCATTCCAGGGAAAAAGCCTCCACAAGTCAGACAGCTGACAAGCTGTTTGTGAATTGCGTGTACAGGAAACCCCAACAAAAAGCCTGGGGAATAATGCTTCCTGAAGCTGCAAGACGTGGGGTGGTTTAACCAGCAAAGCTGGGATGATGCAGGTGGGCAGCTGCAAAGAAGCACTTGGTAGAAGGTGAAGCAAGATATACTCAGGCTCCATCTTGGGGGTCAAGGCCCAGGGCAGGAAGCAGGACACTCCAGGGTTTTTTTCTGTCATGGTTCTTAGTAGATGGGCCTGGGAAGCTTTTTAAAACCATCCCAGTTGCCAGGAAGTGTCTCATTCCAAACCTAGACCTTGTGACCATCCATGGGAGGAGGGGGCCTCTCCTGTTTTACAAAGTTCATTCATACCAGATAATTTTAAAGTCTTAGTCCAAGCTTTGAGGTCAGAGAGGTTAAGTGACTTGCTTGAGGCCAGAGCTACTAAGGAGGAGTAGGTGGGGTTTGAATCCAGGCTTTTGACCAGGTGCTGTTAGCCACTCTAATAGGATGCTGGTGAGAACAGTCACCAAGGAAACCTGTGCGTTCACTCACCTAGCCCTCCTCCCTGGAGTAAAGGGGTGAACAGTGAGGTTCAGTTGGCACGAGGTGGGGGAAGGGCCACAGGAACAAGGAGCACATCAAACCTTGAAGGATACAATCCATCCATGAGAAACCTCTCCATAAGTCTGTAAGGACAGTGTGCAAGGTGATCAGGGTACATCCTTCAACCTTCCTCCTCCTTGCCCTGTGGCATCACCCCTGTTTACGCTGACGAGCTGGGGCCATTCACTCCACAGCCACACAGTTTCCTTTTAGGACAGTGCTCAGGAACCGCCTAACTACCCTCTTCTTGACTCCCCTTAGCTGTAACACCGATTCAGCACCCACAGTTGCTTTGCCAGAGGGCAGGGACCCCATCTTCCTCTTTTTGGGGCACCACAACAGCTGGTCACCAATATTAGTTGAAGGAATAAAGACTGATCTTTGGAGCTCTGTCATATGTCTACACTGGAGAAGTCTGTGTGAACCACAGACTCAATAAATCTAAATGTGAGTTTGTTTAACACTCATCTTGTCCCTGCCCCTGAATTATCTAATTAGTGGCCTCACCCCATTCTCCAAGTCTGGAACCTGGAATCAGCATTACTAGCTCCTCATAACGAAACAGCCCACATTAATACGAGTGCGTATGCCAGTCCACATGAGGCTCTCGGACCCACCGTTCCTGGCTCTCCACACCACTGACAAACACCATGACCCCTGCTTTATGCCTGGGAAACTGATACCACGGAGCCAGCGCCCTCTGTCTGAGAGCCATTTCCCTAATATCCTGCAGGTCCTTCAGGGCTTTGTGCCCTGAGCAGTGGGACCTTCCCTGGTGATCTAATTTGTAACAGGCAAGTTCTATCTTATCTTGTACTCTGTATTAACCTGTAGGGCAATACCAACAGTATTTACTTATTGCAAATACTCAATATTTGACCTCTCTCAACTAGAATGGGAAGCCCATGAAAGCAATTTTGGTTTATTGCTGCATAACCAGTGCCTAGGACAAAAAACATTTAGACTATAACTACCATGCAGACACCACAGGAAAAACTGTAGCCTTAGTGGGGAGCTTAGACTTCCACCCCTGGAGAACATAAATGGGGTACCTCGACAACATCGCCAAGCTGTCCTAATAGGGAGCTGGAACTTTCTTCCCTACCATATGGCAGTGAGACCCCACCCTGCCCCAACCCCATAGTGCCTGCCAGTGGAGACCACAGGTACTGCCTCCCTCCTCCTTCTGCTGAAGCAATGCCACAAGAAGCCAGCTAAAACAGAAGGTTCAAATAAGATCCAGAGTCTCATAACATGATCTTCAAAATATCCAAGTTTCTTCCAAAAATCATTCATCATATTAAGAATCAAGAAAGATCTCAAAACGAATGAAAAAAGATAATCAATAAATGCCAACACTGTGAGGATACAGATGTTCAAATTATTTGTCAAAGTTTTTAAAGTAGTTGTTATAAATGAGCAACTATAGATGTGCTTGAAATAAATGAAAATACGGAAAACTTCAATCACCAATTTCTAAAAGTACAAACAAGCAAAAGTAACCTAGTAAGTAACAGATCATTTGAATAGCTCTATAACTATAAATCTCTAGGCCCAGATGGCTTCAGGGTACAATTCTGCCAAACATTGTAAGAATTAATATCAATTTTGCACAATCTCTTCCAGAGAATAGAAGAAGAGGGAATTCATTTTATGGTCACTTTATCCTGATACCAAAATCAGTCAAAGACAGTACAGAAAAAGAAAAACAACCCTAGAGGCCAGAATATAGCATTAACAAATTATTAACTTAGAAACTTACAAAAGAAGTTTTGTAATGACCAAGTATGATGTATTTCAGGGGTGCAAGACTAGTTTGATATCTGAAAATCAATCAATCTACCATATTAACTGGCTAGAGAAGAAAATCACAGGAACATACTGACTGATGGAGAAAATGCATCTGCATGATTAAAAAAAAAAGAAATTGAGGGGAAATTAGTATGTTGCAAAGTACAAAATACTGATGAAAAATTAAAGATCTGAATAAATGGAAAGACATACTATGTTTATGGGTGGGGAACCTCCATTAAAAAAACAACGTCAATTCTCCAAAAATGGATATACAGGCTTAACGCAATGCCTATTAAAATTCTAGCAAGATGTTTTATAGGTATAATCAAGATTGTGTAAAACTTACATAGACAGGCAAAGGAATTAGAAAAGCTAAGACAAATGTGAATAAGGATAAAATGGGAAGAATCATTCTACCCAATTTTAAGACTTATTATAGCTACCGTCATCAAGATTCTGTGGTACTGGCAGAGGCACAGACACACAGACCAATGGGATAAAAGAAAGAATCCATAAATAGTCTCACAGAAGTAAGGCCAACTAGTTTTTAACAAAAGTGCCAAAGGCAATGGAGGAATGTCAGTCTTTCAACAAATGATGCTGGGCCAACTGAGTATCTACAAGGGAAAAAATAAAACTTTACCCCAAACCCTCACACCTTAGGCAAAAGTTAATTCAAAATTAATTACATACTTAAATGTAAAACGTAAAAATATAAAGCTTTTACAAGAAAACATAGGAAAAAGATCTTTGGGACCCACGGCTTGGTAGAGATCAAAGTCCATTACTTCAGTAATACCAAAAGCATGATCCATAAAAGAAACAAATGGACTTCATGAAAAGTCGAACCTTCTGCTCTATGCAATAGCTTGGTACAAGACAGTGGAAAAACAAGTTCTAAATGGGAAGAAAATGTTTGCAAAGTGCACATCCAGCAAAGACCAGTACCTGGGAAAATAATAGCCAAAACTCTACAATGAAAAAACACTCAATTAGAAAACGAGCATAAGGCATGAAGAGACATTTAACCAAAGAGGAGAAGATGTTCTACACCACCAGGCATCAGAGACATGGAGACTAGGCCATGATGGGCTATCACTACATGCCTGCCACAATGGCTCAGATAAATATTAGCAGTAACACTAAACACTGGCAAGGATACAGAAAAAAAACTGCATCTTTCATACATTACTGTGGGAAAACAGACATTTTGGAAAATAATTTGGTTTCTTTTTTTAAAAAATTTATTCATTTAAATTCAAGTTAGTTAACATACAGTGTAGTACTGGTTTCAGGAGTAGAACCCAGTGNAGGTTTGCCTCTCTCTGGGTTTTTATCTGATTGTTCCTTTCCTTCCCCCTTGTTCATCTGTTGTGTTTCCTGAATTCCACATATGGGTGAAATCATACGGTATCCGTCTTTCTCTGGCTTATTTTGCTTAGCATAATACCCTTTAGTTCTATCCACATTGTCGCAAATGGCAAAGCCTCATTCTTTTTGAATGAAATGCTTTAGTGTTCTTTTAGTATTCCATTGTGTATAAACATACCATATCTTCTTTATCCATTTCTCAGTCAATGGACATTTGGGCTCTTTCCATAATGTAGCTGTTGTTGATAGCACTGCTATAAACACTGGGGTGTATGTGCCCCTTCGAATCAGCATTTTCATAGTCTCTGGATAAATACCTTGTAGTTTCTTAACAAATCAAACATATACTCACTGTATGCTCTAGCCATGAAATGAAATAAAACTTACATCCGTGCAAAAACCCACATATGTTCACAGCAGCTTCATATGTACTAGCCAAGACCCAGAATTAACTGAAATATCACTTAACAAGTGACTGGAAAAGTCTGGAAAACCACACCGTGGCTGTCTACACTATGGAATACTACTCAGCAACAAAAAGGAACACACTATTGATAGTGCAACAACCTGGATGGGTCATAAGGGTATTATGCTGAGTGAAAAAGGTCACAGGTTGTATAATTCCATTTATACAATGTTGCCAAAATGACATGATTATAGAGATGAGAGAATAAATTGGTGGTTACAGGGTTAGGGATGGTGGAAAGTCAGGCGGGGTGGGTGTGACTATAAATGGGTAGAATGACCAAAGTTTTGTATCTTAATTCCATTGATGCTTACATAAATCTGCACTTGTGATATAATGACTTAGAATTATACATGCATTGAACCAATGCCAATTTCCTGACTTTGATAATGTTCTATGGTAACTTAAGATATTATCACTGGGGAAGCTGGATGAACAGTGCACAGGCCCTCTCTGTACTCTCTGTGCAACATCCTGTGAGTATGTATTATTTCAAAATGGAAAGGAAAAAAAAAAGGCAGAACAAAGAGAGACACGAACCATAAGAGACTCTTAAAAACAGAGAACTGAGGGTTGCTGGTGGGAGGTGGGGAGGGGGACGGGCTAGGTGGGTGATGGACATTAGAGAGGACACTTGTCGGGATGAGGCCTGGGTGTTGTATGAAAGTGATGAATCACTAAACTCTATTCCTGAAACCATTAGTACACTGTATGTTAAGTAACTTGGATTTAAATTAAGAAAAAAAAAGAAAGAAAACAAAAAGCACACAGACAGGGAGAAGATGTATGCAATGCCAATAACTGACAAGCAAGAATACACGGAAAATATGAACAGCTCTGATATGCAAGTAAGAGGCACACAAACAGCTTGTGCACTAAGAATATGAACAGGTGAATGGCTAATGAATATATAAAAAGATACTCAAGGTTTTAATACAAATTAAAATAAAATGAAGTAGCATTTACATCCCTCAGGCTGGCAAAATTCAGAGTCACATGACACTGAATGTTGGGGATTTTGTACTGTGCTAGCAGCAGCGTAAATTTAATATAACTATTTTGAAGAGCAATTTGGATATCTCAAAGTTTGACGTAATCTTTTTTTTTTTTTTCTGAGAGAGAGAGAGAGAGAGAGAGAGAGAGAGAGAGAGATAGAGACAGAGTGAGCAGGGGAGGGTCAGAGAGAGAGGGAGACACAGAATCGGAAACAGGCTCCAGGCCCTGAGCCAGCTGTCAGCAAAGAGCCCAATGTGGGGCTCGAACCGTGAGATCATGACCTGAGCCGAAGTTGGATGCTCAACCGACTGAGCCACTCAGGTGCCCCAGGTTTGAGGTAATCTTAAAACTAGGCAATTTCACCTCAGGCCTAAGTGTGTGCCCAAGATGGTAGGCACAAAAATATTCACGGCAGTATTGTGTTTAATATCATAAAGATGATACCATCATAAATGTTCTTCAACAGAAGAAAAGACAATTTTAGTACAAACTAGTGAAAAACAAATTTACTAAGTAGCTTACCACTTAGCAGATACTGTGCTAGGTGCCATGACATAACACTGCACAGAACAGATGAAGATCCCTGTCAAGACAGACAATAAGTAAGCCCTTAAAATATATGCAACCACATGTGTGATCATTGCATTTAGGGCAAAGGCATCGCTACAGCTGAGTGGGGTTAACTGTTTCATCAATTAATGGTGTGGGAGCAACTGAATATCTGTACAGGGAAGAAACGAACCTTGAGGCCGTTAATGAAATGGTGGAGTAGGAAATTCTAGGGGCGGTCAACCCCCCACCTGAAATAGCCAGTAAAGTGGAAAAGATGATCAGAATAAACCATTTCAGAACTCTGGAACCTGCCTGGATACACAGAAGCAGGATGGCACTAGGTGGAAGCAGAGTGCTGATCCTCACAGAAGGGCAAAGTGTGCCAACAGGCGGCAGCTGCCCATCCCTCAGGCCCATTGCACTGACTTGGTGAGCTGTGCTCCAAGGGTCTGGCTAGGGTCTAGGGTGGCAGGAGACATACTGCCCTCAATAAGTCTGAGTTGCATGTTTTGCTCAATTAGGTGTCAGCTCTCTCAGGCTTTGGGTTTCCCATGCTGGTATATATTGGAGATTTCAAAGGCTAGGAATACCTTTTTCCTTCCATTTTTGGAGGCAGAAATTTAACAAGACCTTTGTCAGGTCACTATCTGACCACAGATAATAGAACAGAAACATTAGCAACCACACACAAGGAATACACACTTTGTGAAGACAGTCTGGAAAAATTACAGACAGACAACTCTACCCCAAACAAGGAGAAATCAGCAATGCTGGAAGAGTGAGAGGATCTGATTTCTAAAGTTACCACATTAAAACACTCTGACTGTCTAATTCTCATCAAAAAAAGTTACAAAGCTTACAAAGGGATGAGAAGATATGACTCATTCTCATGAAAAAAAGAATTTGACAGAAACAACCCCAGAAGAAATGCAAACACTGGAATTACTAGTTAGTTATTGAAATAGATTATTTTACATATGCTCAAAGGGCCAAAGGAATCCATGGACGAAGAATTGAAGAAATCAGGAAATGATACAGGAACAAAATGAGAATATTAATAAAGAGATAGAAATGATGAAAGGTGTCCAACAAAACTTCTGGAGCCTAAAAGCACATTAATTACAATGAAAACAAAACAAAACAAAACAACCTCACTAGAGGATTTCGACATCATATTTAAGCAGGCAGAAGACAGGATCAACAAACTTGAAGATAAGGCAGCTGAAATTATCCAGTTGGAGAAGCAGGAGAAAGAAAGAATTAGCAGGGCCTAAGGAATGTGTAGGACAACACAAAGCAAACTAACATATGCTTCGTAAAGAAAAGAGAGAGATCTGAAGTAATAATGGCTAAAAACTTCCCAAACTTGATACAAGACATGAATACACACACCTACAAAGCTTCACACAGTCCAAGCAGGATAAACCCAGAGATCCACACTGAGACACATCATAGGCAGACTGTTGAATCCGAAAGACAAAATCCTCAATAAGACAAACAGCCACTTTCTCAAGTCAGTGGTGACTTTCAGACACCACTGCAGTCAGAAGGCAGTGGGATGACATATTTCAAAAGTTCTGAAAGAAAAAAGCTGTCAACCAAGATTTCTATATCCAGAAAACTATCCTTCAAGAATAGAGAAGTTAAGACATTCCCAGATAAACATAAGCTGATGAAGCTCATTACCAGTGAACCTGCCCTACAAGAAATGCTAGACTGAGTTTCTTTTAGGTTAACATGAAAGGGCATTAGATGGTAATTGGAAGTTGTATGAAGAAATAAAGATCTTCAGTAAAGGCAACTACATAGGTAAATATAAAAGCCAATATTCTTGTACTTTTGGTTTGCAACTCCCCTTTTTCTTATATGATTTAAAAGGCAAATACAGGGGCGCCTGGGTGGCTTAGTCGATTAAACGTCCGACTTTCGCTTAGGTCATGATCTCGCGGTTCGTGGGTTCGAGCCCCGCGTCGGGCTCTGTGCTGACTGCCAGCTCGGAGCCTGGAGCCTGTTTCAGTCTGTGACTCCCTCTCTCTCTGACCCTCCCCTGTTCACGCTATCTCTCTCTCTCCTAGATATAAATAAAACGTTTAAAAAATAAAATAAAATAAAAAAATAAAAAAAATAAAAGGCAAATACAGGGGCGCCTGGGTGGCTCATCGGTTAAGCATCCAACTTAGGCTCAGGTCATGATCTCGAGGCCTGCATCAAGCTCTGTGATGACAGGTCTGAGCCTGGAGCCTGCTTCCACTTCTGTCTCTGTCTCTCTCAAATATAAACATTAAAAAAATTGTTAAAGGTAGATACATAAAACAATAATCATAAATCTAAGTTAATGAACACTTAATGTATAAAGGAGCAGTCTGTAACAGAGCGATACAAAGGTGTTGTCTCCTAGATGTAGAGAGATCTAGGAGCAGAGTGTGTATGCTACTGTGACAAATTGGTGATATTTAAATAGGTCGTTTAAGTTTAAGATGTTTAAGATGCTAACTGCAATATTTAGGGCACACACTAAGAAACAAATGAAGAATTATACAAAAAAGGGAAAAGAATCAAAATGGCACACTACAAAAAAAAAATCAGTAAAAATTTTTTTGAAGTAATTGAGGAAAACAACCAAAAGACACAGAAAAGAAATGGCTAAATGGCAGAAATAAGTGCTTCTTTACCAGTAATTAGTTTACTTACTGTTGTATCAAATGTCAATGGATAAAGCTCTTGAATTAAAAGTGAAAGACTGGTAGAATACATGAAAATACCTGATCTAGGTATGTACTATCTGTAAGAGACTCACTTTAGATACAAAGTCACAAAAAGGTTGAAAACAAAAGATGAAGATAATCCATGGAAACAGTATCCAAAAAGGAGCTGGGAGAGCCGTGCTAGAGTCAGACAAAATAAACTGTCAGTCACAAGTTGTGAGACAAAGAAGGATATTATACATTGATATAAGTTTTAATCTACCAAGGAAATATAAAAGTTATAAATATATGCACCTAAAAACAGAATCCCCAAAATACAGGAAGCAAACACTGATATAAGTAAAGGGAGCTATAGTTCGCTGCAGGAGAACACAGTAAGATCTCAAACCCCACTGTCAGCAAGGGGCAGAATGGCCGAGGCAGAGCAACAAGGAAAGCAAGGACTTGTAGAACAGCGCACACCACTCGGACCCAACACACATACAGAGCATAGTGCACCTAACAGTGGCCGCGTATACACTTCTCTCAGGTGAACACAGTGGATGGCATAAAACAAGTGTTAATAAAATTAAAAAGACTGAGATCATAGGAAGCATCTTTTACAATAGAATGGAATGATACCAGAAATGAATAATAGAAGGAAAACCAGAAAATGCACAACTATGTGGAAATTAAACAACATAGTATTAAACAAGCAATAGGTCAAAGAAAAAACCATAAGGACAATTAGGAAATTTCTTGAGATTTGGGGCGCCTGGGTGGCTCAGTCGGTTAAGCGTCCAGCTTTGGCTCAGGTCATGATCTCACGGTCTATGAGTTCGAGCCCCGCGTCTGGGGCCTGCTTCGGATTCTGTGTCTCCCTCCCTTTCTGCTCCTCCCCTGCTCATGAGCTGTCTCTCATTCTCTCTTAAAAATAAACAAACATTTTTTAAAAATGCCTTGAGATGAATGAAAATGAAGCACAGCAAACCAAAACTGAAGGATGAAGCCAAAGATGTGCCAAAAGCAAAATTTACTCCTGTTAAGCACACACCTTAAAAATGAACAAAGATCTCAAATCAATAACAAACTGTACACCTTAAGATACTAGACACAATCGAGCAAACTCTACACAAGCTCATGAGAGGAAGCTAGTAATAAAGATTTGAGTGGAGATAAACAAAATCGAGACTAGAAAGACAATGGAGAAAACCCATGAAACAAAAATTATGTCTTTGACAAGATCAATAAAATCAGTAACCCTTTAGCTGGGCTAAGGAAAGAGAGAGAAGGCACAAATGATCAAAATCAGAACTGAAACTAGGGACACTAACATCAATTTTACAGAAACGGAAAACATGATAAGAAAATACCATGGCAGTGCCGGGGGGCTCAGTTGCTTAAGAGTCAGACCCTTGACCTTGGCTCCGGTCCTGATCTCGTGGTTTGTGAGTTCGAGCCCCAGGTCAGGCTGTGTGCTGATGGCACAGAGTCTGCTTGGGATTCTCTCTCTCCCTCTCTCTCTCTTTCTGTCCATCCCCTGCTTGCGATCTCTGTCTCTCAAAACAAATAAACTAGAAAAAGAGAGAGAATACCATGAACAACTGTATGCCAACAAACTGGATAATCTAGAGGAAATGCACAAATTTCTAGAAATATGCAAACTACCAAACAGATAGAAGAAGAAACAAAGAATCTGAATGGACCAATACCAAGTAAGCAGTATCCAAAAATCTCCCATAAAGAAAAGTCCAGGACTGGATAGCTCTACTGGTGAATTCTACCAAGATTTAATGAACTACTACCAATCCTTCTCAAACTTGTCCAAAAAATTGAAGAGGAGGGGCCATTTCCTAATTCTTTCTAGGAGGCCAACATTACCCTGATTCCAAAGGCAGACAATGGCATACGAGAAAAACAAACAATATCTTTAAACATAGATGTAAAAATCTTCAACAAAGCAACAGCAAACCAAATTAATATTAAAAGGATTATATATCGTGCTCGCTTTGGCAGCATATATACTAAAACAAGGATTATATACTGTGACCGGGGGTCTTGGAATTTGCAGATGGTTCAATTTAAGAAAAAAAACCACATCATATTAATAGACTGAAAAATCCTATTCATCTCAATAAATGCACAGAAAGCATTTGGCAAAATTGACACCATTTCATGACAAAAACACTCAATTACTAGCAATAGAAGGTAATTTCTTCAATAGGATAAAGGCCATATAAGAAAAAACTACAATAAACATCATACCTAATTGTGAAAGACTGAAGCATTTCCTAGGCCTAAGATCAGAAACAAGAGAAGGATTCGGCTTTTGCCATTTCTATTCAACACAGCCCTGGAAGTTCCAGTCCGAGCACTATGGGGAGAAAACAGGCATTCTGAGGTGCTGCTCAGGTATCTGACAGCATGACAAGCCTGCTCATACTGAGTCTGGAAATTCAGAGAAGAGCCTGACCTTAGGATGCCTGCTCCAAGTTCCCACTTTGCCTTTCCGCGGAACCTTCTAAAATAACCACTTAGGGGGTGCCTGGTTGGCTTAGTCATAGAACACGTGTCTCTTAATCTCAGGGTTGTGAGTTCAAGCCCTATGCTGGGCACGGAACCTCCTTCAAAAAATAAGTAAATTAAGAAAAGAAAAATTAAAAACAGCCACTTAGATTTGAGCCTGCAACAAGTGAGTGACCTATACCCCAAACGTTTTTTTTTTTTAAGTCTGTTACTGTTTATTTACTTTTTGAGAGAGAGACAGAAACATAATGTGAGCAGGGGAGGGGCAGAGAGAGAGGGAGACACAGAATCCGAAGCAGGCTCCAGGCTCTGAGCTGTCAGCACAGAGCCCGATACAGAGCTCAAACCCGTGAACCATGAGATCATGACCTAAGCTGAAGTCAGAGGCTTAACTGACTGAGCCACCCAGGCGCCCCTACCCCAAACACTGATAAGTGCTTGCTTGTGACCCAGGATGGAAGGTTGGTTTTCCCCTGACTCATTTCACTCCCACTTCTGTGATCTGTAAGTAATAAATCTTGGGACTTCCTCGTGTGGGTGTATTCAAAGGGCACCTTCAGTCAAAACACCCCCAGGGCTTTCACTTCCCCAAAGTGGGAGCTCAGGGGTGGCTTATATCCCTCATCCACCCTTACCCATTAGGTCATAATTGGCATATTCTTCTTCTTTTTTAAAAAAAAAGTTTATTTAGAGAGAATCCCAAGCAGGCTCCACGCTGCCAGTGTAGAGCCTGATGCAGGGCTCAATCCCATGAACTATGAGATCATGACTCGAGCTGAAATCGAGTCAGATGCTCAACCGACTGAGTCTCCCAAGTGCTTAAGTCAATATACCAGCTGCAAGAAGCCCCTAACACAAGCACCTTTGCCAGAAAAGGAAATAAAAGGCATCCAAATTGGAAAGATGGAGGTAAAATTATTTCTCTTTAAAGATAACGATTTTATATACAGAAAATGCTAAAGAGTCCACAAAAAAAGTAATAGAGCTAATAAACAAAGTCAGCAAAGCTGCAAGATATAAAATCCACACACAAAAGTAGTGTTGCTGTACACTGGCAATGAAAATGGAATTTACCCAAGGAGATGTAATACTTGTACATGAAAACTATAAAACACTGCTGAAAGAAATTAAACTAGGCATAAATAAATGGAAAGATATCAGTGTTGATGGACTTGAAGACTTACTGTTGCTATGTAGATAACAGTACCCAAACCAATCCACAGATTCAATGCAATCCCTATCCAAATCCTGATGACATTTTTGCAGAAATTAAAGAACATATCCCAAAATTGATACGGAATTTGAAGGGATCCCAAGTAGCCAAAACTATCTTGTGAAAGAATAACAAAATCGAGGGACTCACATTTCCTTGAGGTCAAACCTTCACACAAAGCTACAATACTTAAAACATTGTGTTACTGGCATAAACATGGACATACAGACCAACTGAATAGACACTTCAGAAATAAACCCGTACATACATGATCAATTGATGTCTGACAAGGATGTCAAGACCGTTCAATGTGGGGGGAAAAATTGTCTCTTAAATGATGCTGGGAAAACCAGATATGCCCATGCCAAAGAATGAAGGTGGATCCTTCCCTCACACCATACATAACAGTTAATTCAAAATGGATCAAAGACCTAAACTTAAGAGCTGAAAGTATAAAACTTTTATTTTTTAAAATGTTTATTTATTTATTTTGAGAGAGAGGGTGCATGTGAGTAGGGAAGGGCAGAGAGAGGGGTGGGGAGAGGGGGAGAGAGGGAGAGAGGGGGAGGGAGAGAGAGAGAGAGAGAATCTCAAGCAGCCTCCATGCTTGGCCTGGAGCCCAACGCGGGGCTTGATATCACAACTGCGAAATCATAAATTATCTCTGAGCTGATATAAAGAGTTGGACGCTCAACCAACTGAGCCACCCAGGTGCCCTAAACTAGAAATCCTTGAGAAGAAAATGTAGGATCGTATCTTAATGATACTCCCATAAGAGCAGATGCATAGACCAATGGAATAAAAGAGAGCGCAGAAATAAGCCCACACATATATGGTCAAATATTTCACCAGAAAACTAAGAATACACAGTGGAGAAAGGATGAGCTCTTCAATAAATGGTGCTAAGAAAAACAGAAATCCACCTACAAAAGAATGAAACTTGATCTCTATCTTACACTATTCACCAAAAATTAACTCAAAATGAATTAAAGACTTTTTTTAAACTGAATATGATCCCTGAAACAAGTCTAGTTAACGTCCATCACCACACATAGCTACAGAATTATTTTTCTTGTGATGAGAAATTCCAGATTTACTCCCCAACAACTTTCAAATATGCAGTACAATGTCACTAACTATAGTGACCAGGCTGTACATTACATCCCTGTGACTTCTTAAGTTGGAAGTTTGTACCTTTTAACCCCCTCCACCAGCCACCCCTGACGTCCACTAATATGTTCTCTATATCTATGAGCTTGCTTTTTTTTTTTTTAAAGATTCCATATATATGTAAGATCATACAGTATTTGTCTTTTTCTGTCTAACCTATTTCAGTTAGAATAATGCCCTCAAGGTCCATCCATGGTGCAAATGGCAAGATTTCTTTCTTTTTAAATGGCTGAATAATATCCCATGGCATAGAGAAATGGGAGATGTTGGCTCCAGTTATAAGATAGATAGTTAAGAGGTTAAAAGAATTGAAGAGCCAAAGTAATACTGAAAAATAAAACCAAAACGGGAGGTATCACCATCCCAGACTTTAGCCTCTACTACAAAGACAGTCATCATCAAGGCTGTCATCATCAAGACAGTATGGTATTGGCACAAAAGCAGACACATAGACCAATGGAACAGAATTGAGAACTCAGAAATGGACCCAAAAGTATACAGCCAACTAATCTTTGACAAAGCAGGAAAGAATATCCAATGGAAAAAAGACAGGCTTTTTAGCAGATGGTGTNATACTGAGAACAATGGAATATATGGAAACCAACTTGACAATAAACTATACAAGAAAAAAATAAAAAATAAAAGCCATCAACCAAAACCAGCAATGCATCTGAATTAAGCATTAATTTATTTTGAAGATTCATATTTATTCATTTTCTTTCTTTTCTAAAGATTTTATTATTTTTTTAAAGTAAGCTCTATAACTCAATGTGGGGGGTCTAAGTCATGACCCTGAGATCAATGGTCACACACTCTATCAACTAAGCCAGCCATGTGCCACTGTATTTATTCATTTTCTTCATCAGGTCAAACTAGTGGAAGATGGGAAGATGAAACTAAGATCCACTGAAGAACCACCATGTGTCAAATCTTGGGCTAGTAACTCTGAACACACTGTGAAGTAGGCCTTGTTACCTTTCCATCCCACACACACAGATAGGAAGGCCAGGAGTTTAAGTGGTTGGGTCAGGGTGCAAACCTCTCTTAAAGAGTGGATCAGGGAAGGCCGTGTTTTGTTAGTAAGCAGAAGGAGCATCTGAGGTCCACAGAAATCTTTATGAAAGGTAAGGACCAAAATAGCCTGAAGTCCACCTTCCCAAGGGGAAGACGGCTTATTGAGCTGTAGAAAGAGAAGCTGCAGTCAGAGCATGGGTTCCTCCCAGTGCTGGGCCACCACTACCCAGTGGTATAGAAAACGTGAAGAAAATGTACAGAGCACTGGCTGAGGCTCCAAGTGGCATGGTGATAAGTGGGCACACAGGGAGAGGTTCTACTGATCGCCTAGAGCAGTGTCTGACCCTGGTAGGACTCAGCACTTGTGGAGTGCGTGTCCATTAAAGTGGGCTCAGGCAGGACAATCAGATCACAAGCTGGCCAGGTTGGACAAGGTTGTTGGGGGAGGACATTCTGCTTGGGAAGGGGGCGCATGCAGGAGTGAAGGAAGAGCCCCCCTCAGAAGGCAGTCCCTCTGAGGATGCCTGCTCACAAGCAGTGGAAGAACTATGTCATTCAAGTCCACTCTCAGCAGAGGCTTGGGGGGCCAGAAACACAGGTGCAAAGAGGCAATGGAATCAAGAGGCATGAACATGCTGTGTGAACAAGAATGGAATTTCAGAGAAAGCCTGGTGCTTGGGGTGGGCCCAGCAGTCAACACTGTGGTAATCTTTGAAGTCCTGGCAACCTCTTGGATTCTTATTTTGTGTTTGTTGTCCTAAGTGAGGCTTGTAAGAAAGTAGCATTGAACTGTGAGCTAAGCAGCACTGAGGAAGCTGGCAGGCCACCTTGGGCCTCACACCAAGCTACACTCTCCAAAGCCCCCATCTACTAATGAGCTGACAGCTTGCTCTCTGCCGGCCTACCATTCGTGCTCCCTGTTTGCTGGGAAACACTAAACTTGGCTGGGGAAAAAGGGGGTGTTATTTACTGTGTAATCTCCCTCAGCTACAAGACTCACCCTCATTTTCATTGCACAGGCATGTTGTTGAAGACGGTCAGAGCAACTGTAAGACACTAAACTAGAGCTGCAGTGTGTATGTATGGGGTGGGGTAGATAGAATGTGAATTCATGAAGACGGCCTAAAAATCAGCAAAGCCCCTGGAATCAAAGGGTAAGCTAAATAATGATGAAGCTGGAAGACAAGGGGGATCTGGAGCACCTAGGAGACAGGACTCAAGCTGAGAAGGCAGAACGGGACGTGTGGGATCTGCCAGCATTGTAGAGGCCCCCCTCAACTCTACAGGTGGGAGTCCCAAACCGTGCACATGGGCACTGGAGTCAGTTATGATTCAGCCAGTCTCCACACTGATCACAGCCAGCCGTCATTTCTTTCCACTCTGCTTAATCTGGATGGGTTCCATCAAGAAAGCATCCACACCCCTTCTAATCAATCTGTCACAGGGTCTCCATTCCCACTGTTTCTACCTCACAGACTCCCATCCACACAGCACATGCAGGATCCCCCTGTTCTGACCTCCTCACCTTGGACTGCTTCAGTAGTCTACAGGGTGACCTGCCCCATATCTGCTGCTAGGACTCCTGGAAAAAGCTCTATACACTCAGTCCTTTTGACTTGCTCCCCCCTTCCTCCCTCAACATGCACAGCTACTGCTGTGTTCTTCCTGGTTCCCCCCCACACACCTGGGCTCCAACCAAGACTACTCCCTACCACCCTACAGAAGCCATGATCCTCTGTGCCTCCAGCAGATTTTTCTAATAACCCTGACCTGCTGCGGGGCTGGTCTTCCTTCCCTCATCTCCCAACATACTTGGATTTGCCCACAGCGCTGTCCCCTAGGCAGATGATCTTCACGTTGTCATCAGCATCATATTTCTCTTGGTCGAGCTCGCAGGGCTTGGCTCTGTCGCTGGCCATTGGCTCCCGGCTCCTGGTTGTCCAGCCTGGGGTAGGTGCGTGTGTAGGGGGTCTTGTCACTGTTTGGGAAGTTCAAGAAGAGGCTGTTGTTAAGTAGATTTCCTCAACAGGTTGCTTTGGTTGGTTTCCTCAACCAAATGCATTTCTTCCTCTTCTGGGACCAGGGAGAGAAGGAGCTGATGAGAGCAGGGCCCAAGGACACACTTACACCTTTCTCTATTCATCACCAGCCTGGCTGCCACTTGCATCACTGTGGGGCTATAATCTTGTCCTCACCCAAATCCTCCTCAGGTGGTGGACCCTATGTCATCTCCTTACTACAGCTATGTTCACAGCCACTCCCACTCCTAAAGACATTATTTTACAAGCTGTACATAGACAAGTTTTCTCACTGGTAAAACGAGGACAAAAGCCAGTGTCCATGTCATACAGTCAATGTGAGACACAGACAGTGCTCTGTAAGCCTGAGCTCTTCCCACTGAATGACAGCCTACAGAGCCAGAGACACCTAATGTGCATTCCCAACCACCCACCTCATGCCTCTCACCTCCCCTTCACTTTTCACCCTGCTTCGGTCAGTAGGTGCATCTTCCTCTCTCAGTGTGGACATTCTCCCAACCCTCTTCTCTATGGTTATTTCAAGTATCTCCTAAATGCTGATGATGCCAAATCTGTACCTCCACCAAAATAGCTTCCGTTGGCAGCAGACTCAGGTAGGCAAAAACCTACTAGACTTGGACTAGTATATTCTACCAAGCAGGGACAAATAACATGTGAAACCACAAATAGTTAAGTCCTGCCCACTCCAAACATCGATCCTCACATCCCTCATCTGTACAAGACATTACCAGCCAGCTAGTGCCAACACCTAGGTGTGACATCATCTCTAGCTCTGTTCTTGCCTCACTCCCAAATAGAACCTTTGAAACTGTACTGAGAATGTGCAATAGTCCAGACTCTGAGGTAATTAGGCACATAGAAATGATGCCATCGGGCTCTTACTGGGCATTCACCATGAGCAGACCTTGTGCTGGGTTCAGAGGAAAAGAGACACAATGTTGACAGTCTACTGTGGCAAGAGCTAAGGCAAGGGTGTGAACACCGTGGAAGGTGGAAAATACCAACAGGACCCCGAGTTTCCCTGATTGTACCACTGCAGTGCCATTGCCTCTGCTCAGGTAGGGGCTGAGCCATGTTTACCCAGGTACCCTCACCTTCATGAGCAGTGCCTGGGAAGTGGCAGATGCTTGGTAAGCATAATGAGGGAGTGCCCCTTCCACCTCCACCCTGGAGCAGAGTGACCTGTTTAAAAGCCAAACCCAGCCCTGTAGCTTCAAGCTCGAAGAGTTTCAGTGGTTGTCACTGTCCTCACCATCCAGTGCGGAAGCTGTCTTTCATTAAGCTAACATTTCTTTGGCATCCAACACATCTGGGAACCAACCTTCCCCGTTAGTCTGGAGTGCCCTCGCCCCCACACCGCTGCGTGCACCCAACGACGCGTCCTTCTCCTGCCTAGGGTCCAAGGATGGTGGGTCCTAACGCTGGGCCTGCTGGGGGGAAACAAATAAGACCACGGACTCCTCCGCCTGTGGCCAGCCATTCCCCAGTCCGCGCCCGCCGGGTATGCATCCCGACCTGGTCCCGCCCGCC
>NW_027529175.1:9246046-9266001 GCF_008692635.1 Crocuta crocuta
GCCCCGGTCCCCGTTCCTCCCCAAATCCCGTCCTTCTCCGACCGGGTCCCGCCTAGGACCCCGCGGGCCAGCCCGGGGGGCTCACTCCGCGCCGCGCGCTGCTTCCGGCTCAGTCGGCGTCCTCGCAGCTGCTACGCAACCGGGCAAGGACCCGGAGGAGGGCTGCCCGGCAGGAGGCCTGAAGGACCCCTCCGGGGCGCGGGCTGGCTAGTGCGGTGCCGGGCGGGAGTACCGCGGGTGACCGCGGGCGTCGCCGGTGCTGGTGCTGAGTAGGGGCTGGCGGCCCGTAGGCCGGGCGGCAGAGCCCGGGGGCGGCGGAGTACGCGAGGCGGGCATCCTGCGATGTTTAGTGGGGTAACGTGGATAAATGCAACTGGATTGTGTTTTTCTTCTTGGTGTGGGAATTTGTGACAAAGTAGCTTGTGGCTGTTTGATTTCTTCTTTATTAAAATATTTAGAAATCCTGTACGTGAAAGATAGCTCAATCATCTTAGTTGGGAACAGCCCGAATTCCACTGGCTTGTCGGCTCCTGGATGCACCAGGCTGGCACATGCACATCCCACACAGCTGGATTTACCGAGGGAATCTGTACAGAGAAAAGTTCAGAAGACGGGTCTCAGGAGCGGGCTGTTTGTGGATGCGCAGAATCTACCCTTTCCAAGCCTGAGCCAACACAAATGCATCTATTCCCTTTGAAAGCTGAGCTGGAAGAGAGTGGACCTCCTTGCCAGGGTGCAGCTGGGTAGATTGGCTTTGTTATCCTCCTGTAAGAGACACTTGGGAGGCTCCATGGCTGAAGAAGCCAGGTATCTACTGGGACTGATTTTCACCAGTTTAAAACTGATGTCACGGAAATATTTGCAGGGTTTTGATTCCAACAGTCAGGTGACCAAGCAGGAGGTTTGGGACCAGCTGGCCCCCCACAGGCCTGAAGGACCCCCACTGACGTTGGCAGGTTGAGGAGGTACGCACTGTGTATGCATGAACTGTGGAGGTTCAGGTAGTCTGCATCCTGGAACAGGGCAAGCCGCCAAGCTGGGTGTTGGGAGTAGGCTGTTGCCGGTACAAGACCCCTGCCTATTTTGTGCCATATCCTACAAAAATGTGAGCATTCTCTCTAAAGGTACAGCTTTAGGTGACTGGACTGCCTTTCCAGGACTCAGCCTGGTGGGTTGCTGGAGTTTACCTCACTAAGACACCTGGGAGCTATATAAATACTGGCAAGCCCTGGAACACATCAGGCATCCATTCCAAATGGGGACTGAGCTTGGTCAGTTGAAAGGTGTATCTCTGAAGAACTTCTGGGTGGTGATGTTTCCTCCTGCTGTGCAGGGGTTTCCAGACCAACCCAAGCTCCACAGGCTTGGAGGGCCTCCAGGTACTCTCGATAGGCTGATGGGGTGCTTGCTTATTGTGCATGCCTGAACCATGGAAACAAGTGTGGAAAGGGACCTGGTGCAGGGCAAGTGTCTGGAAAGGCCTATTAAAAGGAGTTGGATATTCTCAAGGAAGAAAGAGGTGGAGGAGTTTGGAAGATTTGCAAGTGCTGATTCAGGTAGCTGTAAAAGGCACCCTCAGAAAAAGACAATGGGGGGTCTCATTGTGCAGAAGCTCAGAACTTCTCAAAACGTAGACATGGGGATGGACTGTCTCCCACTTCAATGGCTGCTGCAAAAGTTGTCGGTGAGTTGTTGGTGAGTACCAACAACTCTTGAGCAATTCTAGGGAATGGGAATAACAGTGTCTTTCAACAGATAGTAGGTGGGTGCATGTAGGGGGAGAGGGGGCAGGTGATCATGTAACAGTGGTGCAGGTGGGCGTGTGCCAGTGGGCATGTGGCTACATGCAGTGGAGTGAAAGTGGGTAAGTATGAGCAGGGGAACAGGTGGGTATGTGGCCAGGGGCAAGTGGGCACATGCAGCGGGACAGGGAGCAGGTGGGTGTGTACAGAGGGGCAGATTGGTGCGTGCAGGGGGTCGGGGAGGTGCATGTAAGTGGAATGAAGGCAGATAAGTGTGTAATGGGGTCAGGTGGGTGTGTGCAGGGGGATAGACAGGTACACACAAGGGGGTCATTGAGTGTGTGCAGGGGAACGTGTGTGTGTGTGTGTGTGTGCACGCGCGCACGCAGGGGCACTGGGTGTGTGCAAGGGGCCGATGAGGCTGATGGGTGTGTGCAGGGATCAGTAAAGGCTGGTGGGTGCATGTACAGGGGAGTGAAGGCTGGTGGATCCGTGAAAGGGGGTACTGAGGTCAGGCCCGTCATTGTCCTGGGGTCAGACCCAGGCAAGGTCTCAGTGGCTCAAGGCAGTCCTTGCTGCTTGAGGGTGTGGTGTGGGTTCTAGCAGGGGATGCTTTGCCTGCAGGGTCTCTCCCTGGAGTTCAGGGGTGGCTGGAAGTAATCAATTAGAGAGTGCAGATCTCGGTCAGAGTGGAGGCAGTGAAATCTTTCTGTTCTTGGCGTCTTCACTGTTGACACTTGACCCACCATGATGCCCCTTTGGGGAGGCAGTTGGCAGTCTGTGTACCTGCATTGTGCAGGTGCAGGCCTGTGACTGAGCCTGTGTGGACTCATCCCTGCAAACACATGCAAAGATCCTCATTGAACGTGCTCGGCCACTGTGAGCGATGGAGAAATCATGGCAGCTGTCTCCTTGTAGCCCACGGCGACCAGTACATGGTGTGGCATCACCTCCCCAGGGCACTGGTGGCTTTCAAAAAGAAGGATGTAAATATGCCCAGACATGTGAAGACACTGGCATCAGTGATCCTGGCACATGACAACATTCAGTGGACTGGGCAGCTTGAAACAAGGCACATTTACTGTCTCATGGTGTCCACAGGCAGGGGTCCAGACGAGGCTGAGCTGGGTCCCCTGAGGTGAAAATGGGGCTGTAGTCCCATTGGAACCCCCACTCCAACGCAGGACCTGCCTCCTCATTCAGGCCTGTTCCACCTCCAAATTCTGAGGAAAGAACGGGTTTGGGGCCCATGCCTTGTGCAGAATAATTCAGTGAGGAACTCAGAAGTTCGCCGTGATATTTTCAGGGCTAGAATGGAGCTGCAGAAGTGGATCCTGAGGCCAAACCTAACCCTGGCCCACAAATTGTCAGGCCCCTGAACCCAAACCCTAAGCCTGAAATGTGCCAAAACACACACCCTCAAGTCAGCCCTCCAGGGAGATCACTGCACTGCTGGTGACTTGATACATGATGCTTCCGGGGACCTGGTGCTAACCCTAGTCCTGGTTCATGCCCTAAGGGGGCCCAGCTTTGAGGCATGAGATAAAAAAGGGTTTGGGGCAAGGACTGGCACAGAACATTTTAGCATGGAATCTGGAATTTCACCATGATATTTCCAAGGCTGGGATAGAGCTGCAGGACAGGATCCTAACCCTGGCCCACTTACACACACCCCCCTGCGTGCACTCACCTGCCCCCTGCATGCACCCACCTACTCTCCTGCACACACCCGCCTGCTCCCCTGCAAGCACCCACCTGCACCCTTGCCCTCTGCATGTACCCACTGTCCCCCTGGACATACTCATCTGCCTTCACTCACCCCTGCATGCACCCTGGGGCCTCTGTTTCACATTTTCCTTACATAAACCTGAATGTGTTTTCAGATCTCCAGTAATAGTCTCTGCAATGTTGGCCCACTATCTTCCTGGTGTTGTTGTCACTGAAACGGATTATTTTCTTGTGTCACTTTCACTCCTCTCTCTGCCTTTGGATTCTGTTATCACTGTGTGGCCACACTCCATATGTTTGGTGAACCTGGAGTGGGTGCTTTTGTACCCTGTGTGCTGCAATGAGTGGAGGAAGAGAAGAGGCTGAGTGCTGCTGGGGAGACCTGGTGCATCTGCAGGCAAGTCCAGGGGTGCCCCACCTCCCAGGGAGGAAGAAGGGGTGCCGAGGCCTGCAGCATGTGTGGCCAAGCTCCTGATGCCCTGAGAGGCTGCACTATATGACTGGACTCAGGGAAGCTCTCATCCAAGTTGGAACATGAAGAGGAGAGTTTCCCTTGGGATCGTTCTGGATTCAGATCCTGGAGGCTTATCTCAGGGGAAAGCCCACGAGTGGGACTTCTGACTTGTTGTCCCGTAACGTCCTCCCTGGAGGAACGGTCTGCATGGGTGACAAGATGATGGTTCCCTGCTGCTTGGGAGGCTGTGGGGTCTCCAGGTGGGCACTGCTCTGGCCTCAGCGCTGTCCCTGCTCCGCTCCCATCCTCCCTTCTCCTGGTGTCCGTGAAACAATCAGAGAAATGGAAGAGCTGGTGAAACTTGGAAGAGACTGCGTCCCCTTACGTGCTCGGGACTGTCAGACCTGTCGCTCACATGATTGCTCCTGTGGGTGTGGTCAGAGGAAACACCCACGGACCTGAAAAGGCTGTGATGTGAACCATTACTGACAATCACAGTGTCTGCAGTTTCAGGGTCTGGATCAGGTCATCCCCGAGACACACTGACATGTCTAATGTCCCCGCAGCCCATAACCGTTCACAGCAGCTGGGAAGGCGTAGACTCTCACCTGATGGGTGGTGACAGCATCTCTTTCTCACCTGCTCAGAGCTGCCTGGGCTGCAGGGACTTGTTTTCAGCCTGGTCGTCGCCGCCCCACACAGCACCTGCTCTCCAGCATCTTCCTGGTTTCTGTGTCTCTCCTCCCTTTCCATCTGCCTTTCTACCCCCTGTCCCTAACTTCCTGCAAGTATTCCTACAAGCCAGCAGTTTGGCTTGGGGGAAAGTGGGTGCCCAAGAGAGGTTTGTCACACTCAGTGAATCAAGACATTCTGGCCTTTTCCCCCAAGGCCTAAATACTACTCAGCTCCGTAGGTACATCCTGGCTCTTTGCTGGCGATGATGGCACTGTTTTTAAATCTTCATTATTTTATTTTGCTTATTTTAAAAAAAATTTTTAATGTTTATTTATTATTGAGACAGAGAGAAACAGAGCATGAATGGGAGGGTCAGAGAGAGAGGGAGACACAGAATCCGAAGCAGGCTCCAGGCTCTGAGCTGTCAGCACAGAGCTCAACGCGGGACTCGAATCCGCAAACCGTGAGATCATGACTTGAGCGAAAGCCAGACGCTCAACTGACTGAGACACTCAGGTGCCCCAAATCTTCATTATTTTAAAATAATAAGTAGTGTGTTAAATCTGTAGATCAATGTGGGGAGAATTCACATGCTAATAATACTAAATCACCCAATCTATTGAACATGGTATGGTTTTCTTTAAATTCTCTCAGAATATTGCATGGTTTTCAGTATAGAGATCTTACAGGTCATTTGTTAAATTGATCACTGTGTATCTAGTTCCTTTAAAAATAGCATTGCTAATGGAATTGTTTTTAAGGTTTTATTTTTCAGTTATACACAAATTTGCAATTAATTTTTGTACATTAATTTTGGATGCTGCCGTCTGGCCTAATTCACTTATTCATTGTAGTTGTTTTGTAGATTCCTTAGGTTCCATGCTGGACCTAAGAATTAAACTACATAAAACAGATTAAGAGGAAAAAATGGACATTTTGCTTGATACTTTTACATGCATACAAGTGTCTTTAGAAGGAAGATGAAGACCTGAGGAAGCCATTAGGACCCAAAGCTTATATACATTTTTAAACAAAAACAATAAATCGTGGGGATATGAAAAGGCAAAGGGGCTTGGTCAAGGGGCAGTAAATTGTGGGACAGTAACTAGGGAATATTTGGGGGTGGGGGAAGCTATTGGAAGATAAACTTTATTTCAGTAGGTTTTTAGTACTGATCCATGGCAACGTCTGTAAAAGGATTGTTTTCTTTCTGGTGCAGTGAGGCCTCACTGGAAATTTTTATAACCTGCTTTTAGGTAGAAGGTGGGAGGTCAAAGAACCCTTCCTGCACCTGTTGTTTCTCAAATGCCTTCAGCTCAAAATAATCAAGATGCCAAAGTGGTACATTTTGGAGTGGCATGTTCTTTCATAAACAAGCATGTTCTGTAGAGACAATTTTCCTTTTTCCTTTTTAATCTGTGTCCTTTCATTTCTTTTCCCCTGCCTTATTGCACTGGCTATGACCTCTAGTACACTGGTGAATAGTTGCGGTGAGGGGAGGCATCCTTACTTTGCTCACAATCTTAGCGTTCAATATTTCACCATTAAGAATGATCTTAGCTGTAGGTTTTTCATGGATACACCTTATTAGATTGAGAAAGTGGACTTCTATTCCCAATTTTCTGAGCTGTTAAAAAACTCATGAGTTAGATTTTGTTGAGTGCTTTGTCTACATATGCTGAAATAATTATATGGATTTTCACTCTTATTATCTTAATATTCTGAATTCCATTGATTAATTTTTGCATGTTAAGACAACCTTGCATCTTGAGCCAAACCACCTTTGATCATGATATATTATTCTTTTATATACTTTCATACTCAAATATTTCATACAATTCACAAGTCTATTGTAAAAAGAGATTTCAAAATACAGCAAGCAAATTTTTTGGTAGAAATTGAAAAGCTGAATCTAAAATGTATACAGAAATAGAAAGGACCCAGAATATCCAAAGAAACCTTGAAAAAGAAGAACAAAGTTGGAAGCTTGAAATGAATAAAAAAAAAAGAAATACTCATGGATGGGTACAGGCATGGGTTGATGGAGAGATAAGCCTGCCATATGATCTTCAAGCCAAGATTCCTACATCAGCTATTTCTACAGGTGTATTGAAAGACATCACAATGTGACCATCACGGGTTTATGTTCTAGCAGCAACAGAATGACTAAAAGAGAATTAAAAATTATGTCAATTTCTGTTTAAACAGTCCATCAAACCATATGTTTGCACATAGGAGGATTAGGAGGAACTTAACGGAGGACCATGGGGGAGAAGAAAGGGCCAAATAGTGGGGGAGAGGGAGGGAGGCAAACCATGAGAGACTCTTGAATGCCGAGAACAAACTGACGGCTGATGGTTATATAGAAACCAACTTGACAATAAACTATTTAAAATAAATAAATAAATAGTCCATCAAAAAATAAATAAAATAAAATAATAAGTATTTCTGAGGATGTAGACAAAAAGGAGCCCTTCAGCACTGTTGATGGGAATGCAAACTGTATAGAGTTCTCAAAAAGTTAAAAATAGAACCACCTGATTGTACAGTAATTCCACCCTGAGTATTTACCCAGAGGAAACAAATTCACTGTCTGGAAGAGATCTCTGCATCTCCACGTTCATGGCAGCATTGTTCACAATTGTCGCTCATGGAAACAGGTTAAATGTCCATCCAATGAGTGATGTATATACGAAGGAATATTGCTCAGCTGTAAAAAAGAATGGACAGATCTGGAGGATGTTATGCTGAGTGAAATAAGCCAGACACACAAAGAAAGGATGCGAGATCTCACTTACATGTGGAATCTGAAGAACAGGCAGAAGCCAAGCACAGAAACACCTGGGGTGGGGACGTGTTGATCACAGGGCACATGGTGGCAGTGACGCAGGAGGAAGTTGGAGACCTGGTGCCGGGCACAGTGACCAGCTGACAGCCCTTTACTGAGTGTGTGTAACCTCAGGTGCTGTGACCACACACAGACAGTAACTAAGTGGGGAGAAGGCAGGTCCAGAGCTTGGCTCCAGCCATCAGATCACTGGTACGTGTTCCTCACATCAGCTGAACACCTTAAGTAGATGCCATTCTTACTAACATGTTTTAAATTTTAAAAATAAAATAAAACAACCAGCCCGTGTGGATATACAGGACTGAAGCCATCTGTCTGCTAATCTGGGGGCGACAGGAAGAGGTGGACACCCCCATCCCGTCCATCCTGGAGATCTCACTGCGGTGGGCAGGTGTGGGCCAGATGTTCCACAGATTCTGCCTCAGCAGGTGCATCACTTGTGCTGGTCTCTACACTGGCTTCCTCACATGGGAAGTGGCCCAGGTGACCTTGCACAAGACCCCTGCTGCATGGGGAAACTTGGAATTAGAGACCCCTTGTGGGGAGAGCCTGGGGACTTCCTGACATGTGCTGAGCCCCTGGCACCCCACTCAGACCTGCTGGGGAAATCAGCGGGGACCCACTTGCCACATACAGAATCGTACAAAACAATACATGCCTGTTGCTTCCATCCAGGCATTTCGGTGGTTTGATGCAGTGGTGGGTGACCTCAGCAAAGTCCAGTTTGGTGGTTTGAGCTCAGCTGCCCTCGGCGGCATACATCCCTCTGGCTTTCTCCCGAGCTCTGCTCTCCCCAGAGAAGTTTCTAGAATGCTGGGAGGATGGACTGAGGGTGGAGTTCTGGGTGATGGGTCTGCTTTGTTTGCCCCACCAGGGCCCTGGGCTCCAAGAGCCTGAGATGATTCTCTGTGCAGCAGCCCCAGCAGCCCCCCGAAACACAACATCCCTGGTCAGCAGGGGTGGCCACCCTACTCCACAGTGTTCCTGCCCAGGGCCCCTCGGCATGGTGGCTGAGACCTGGGCTGCAGAGGCTGGAACATGGCCTCTGAACGACCTGCTGCACACTGGTCAGGCCCTGTCTCTGTTTCTCTCTCTCAGTCTCTGTGTCCATCTCTATCTATCCACGTGGTCCTTCTGCTGGGTGCCCTCAGAATCCACCTTGTCCCGTGGACACTCCCCAAGCAGGTGTCCCAAAAGAAGTAGGCACAGTGGCACAGCCGCCTTCGTGGGAGCCTCAGGAGTCCCACGGGCCACAGAGCTCCCCTGTGGAGATGCAGGGACCCCAGGAGAGGTCGACCATCCTTAAGCCCCACCCCCGCTCCAGGACACAGCTGCCTGGCCAGACCCTCTCCTGCCCACATGTGGATTCTGCAATCCGCAGGGTCGGCGGGCAGCTTTCCACCTCCTCTTCTATCTGGACGTGGCATCCTCCAGGTCCCTTGTCTTCTATGAGTGTGTGGTTGGGTGGGGAGGTTCCTAGATATAGCTTCTTATTTCAGGCAAGGTCTATGTTCAGAGCTCCTAAATAACTTCAAATCTTGATTCTGTTTGGGTTAGAGAAGGAAGAACATGAAAACGTGAGCAATGAAGCCAACAGTAGCCCATCATTTGATCTCTCATCCCACACTTTATCTTTGAAACAAAACAGATCCAAGGAGTTCCTGACCAATCTCCACCCAACAGAATCCTGCTGAGGCATCGATGGCCTCACAGACCCCCTCCAGAGAGTAAGGTGAGGCCAGGTGGATGCAGGTAGGGCAAGGAAAGCCTCTCTGGGAGCTCCCCAAAATGGGGATCAGTCCACACATCGACTTCCAGGTAATATAGATTAGAACCCTGTGCTGATGTGTCTGATACTCAGCTCCACCTGTCAGCAGGGTCTCCCAGGCTGGTATGTTTCCCTCACCAGACTCGTGAAATCTTCTGTCACCATATACATTTGGGAAATGACAGGAGCATCTCCTCAGGCATCAGCCCCAGCACAGATGGACCTGGGGCAACCAACAGCATGTGCACTGGCCAGGACCCAGCAGTGGGAGCCAAGTGCAGATATGAGTGTAAGTGGTCAGGCCACTGGGCAATCATCTGGCAGCTTTCCCTGGAAGGAAGCAGTCACCTGGCCTATTAACCAGGACAAATGAAAATATTCTCCCCACCCCTGCCAAAGGCAACTGCCCCTGTTTGGACAATCACCTGTCTGGACAATGAATGAGGTCAGCATACCCTGTTTGCATGTTTCTAGCAGAGAAACTCAAGCCCTGGGGTGTCAGGGCACAGAGCCCTCTGTCAGCCGCCTCTGAGGACTGGGAATGCTCCAGTCGGGGCAGCGCCTCTAACCAGACTTGATAGACAGAACATACTGACTGTGTGCTTTTGTGTGGGACTCCTGACACTCAGAACCATGTCTCAGAGATTCATCCGTTTCCTGGCGTGGACCCTTCCTTTTCCACAGCCGAGTGGTGTTCCACCGTGTGAACGGACCAGGGTTCCTTTGCCTTTCTGCTGTTGTGCACCTGATGGTTCTTAATCTGAGGTTACAATAAAGCTGCTATGGGCATTCTTGGACACACATCTTGGTGAACATATGCCCTTAATTCTGCTGGGTAAACACTTAGAAGAGGGACTGCCAGGTTAGAGAGCATGTGCCTGTCTGCCTCTAATGGTGCGGCTGAAGCAATTTCCAAAGCAGCTGTAGTGTTTCATGCCCCCAGCAAGCTGTTCCACATCCTCACCAGCATGGGGTATTTTCAACTTTAGAATTCTAGTGGGTGAGTATATTTATTACAGCGCTAATTACACTAGAGTGTTGGGGGCAGGTACTAATTTGGCACTCATATCTACTTTCCCTTCCTTAATGCAGTATCCTTGTAGCTGAGCTCGCAGTCACTCAGCTAGTGACTGCATGTCCCAGCTTCCCTTGCAGCTGCAAGCAGCCTGTAAGTTCTGGTCAAGGGTATGTGACAGAGCTGATGCGTGCCACTTCCCGTCACACTGGATCTGTGAGCCTGCCCTTCCTCCCTGCAGGTGGAGGATGGCCACACTGCCCGCAGTCTGCCTGTCCACCTCTGGCAATGTTATTTTAGTAGTAAAGAGACTTTTACCACCTTCATTAAGCCACTGTATTTCAGGTCTCTTTATTACGGCAGCAAACCATGCCCCCAGAGGATGCACTGTGATTACACATTCACCCTCTGGCTCTAACAGCGGGACCCATGCTGGTTCTGTCTGCTTAGCACCATCCTTTATGCCAGGGTGCTCTTCCCATCCAGCCCGAGGTTCTGTGAGATGATGGACACACCCTGCCTGGGCGCAGGCAGGTGACCCAGGTCTAACTGGTTGGCTCTCCATCCTGTTCAGGGTTATAAGTTCATGGGTTGGGCCTGAGACCCAACCATAGTCTTTCATGAGACTCCCAGTGTGGTGAGAGAGAGTCTTTGTCATTATTGTGGATTGTGGCAGAAGAGGGAAACCAACACCCAAGCAGAACTAAAAGCAATCAGAGAGGAAAGGAGGAAGCCCAACGATGGCATCTCAGCCCCTGGATCAAGCTGTACCTGCAGCACCTTTAGATGTAAGTGATCCAAGACATGAGCTGAACTTCTGTCACTTGCAACTAAGAGTCCCATCTCCTTTAATGATAACAAACATGTTTAGGAATGATTTCATATAAACATTGTGCTCAGTAGATATATGAAGTCTGGGGATACTCTATTTTTTTACTTATTTTTAAAAAATATTTTTTAATCTTTATTTTAGAGAGAGAGACAGAGTGTGACTAGGGGAGGAGCAGAGAGAGAGACACACACAGAATCTGAAGCAGGCTCCAGGCTCTGAGCTATCAGCACATAGCCCAACATGGGGCTCGAAATCACAAGTGGTGAGATCATGACCTGAGCCACCCAGGGACCCCTGGGGATACTCTTTAAAATGGTACTTTTTTGGTGTTTATTTAATTTTTTTTTAAAGAAAGAAAGAAAGAGTGTGAGCAGGGGAGAGGAGCTGAGGGAGAGAGAGAATGCCAAGTAGGCTCCACCCTCAGTGCAGAGCCTGAGCCGGGGCTCGATCCCACAATGCTGGGATCATGTCCTGAGCCCAAATCAAGAGTCAAATGCTTAACCAACTGAGCCACCCATTAATCCATAGAATAGTAAGTCTTAATCTGGAGGGACTTTGGAGGGTCTACCTAGATGGACTTGATGGGGTGTTGAACTATGGAGGACTGCTTATACATTGATTTGTTTTGAAGTTTTGTGTGTGTGTGGATTTTAAAAAAATCATACTGTACATTCCTGTAAATACACTTTCTCTTCCTTATGGTTTCCTCGATGACATTTTTTTCCTCTGGCTTACATTATTGTAAGGATTCAGCATACGATACATAAAACACGCAAAATGTGTACTAATCCAATGTTGATGTGATCAGTAAGGCTTCTGCTCAACAGTAGCTATTAGTAGTTAAGTTTTGGGGAACTCAAAAGTTATTCATGGAATTTTTACTGTGTGGGAGGTCAGTGCCCTAACCCTCGCATTGTTTAAGAATATATCAAAATTACATATAACAGATCATCATTTTGGGAAGGAATAAAATTAAATGAGAAACAACATTTAGCAGAAAAGCCCTGAAACCCACCAAACCAGTGGTGAATAGGCATTAGCATGACGTGCACGGCTGACATGTAATCCTGCCTGATGTTGACATGAGGCAGACGGTTACTGTTCTTGCGTCTTTTGTGTAAGTCAGGCCGTTTGGCTGCCAGTGTCGGGACCCCACTGGGATGAGTGTGTGGGTGGGCGGGCACAGGAGGCCGGGCACTCTTTCCTCCATGTCTCACGCTTGCTCGCATGCTTGCTCCTTATTGTATCAGGGGTCTGCCTGGGTGTTGGAGCCCTGGCCTGCAGCAGCGGTGGGCTCCCAGTGACCTGCATCCCAAAAGATGCCCTTCCCTCCTCCGAGGTTGAAATCCTGGGGTCAGAGGTTGAGCACAGGAGGACATCATGCATTGGGAGACAGCTGTCGAGGTGGTGGGGGGAGAAGCAGATCTCAGCTGTGGACAAGTGGGGTCCATCCTGCTGGGACCCTCTGAGAGCCTGTGGGCCACACCTCAAGATGTCCTGTCTGCTGATTCCCAGCTGTAAGAGGAGAAGGCTGTCCTCAGGGACAGGCTTTCTCAGTCTGATACCCCCCCACCCAGCGGGGGAGGCCTCCAGGGCAGCCAGGGTATGGGTATGGCCCTGAGACCCTGGGATCAGAGGCAGACTCAACATGCAGGCCTCACGAGGTGCACAGGTGGCTCCTCAGGAAGACGCCAGGCAACAATGGATATCACTCATCCGTTCATGCACTCATCCAACTGCTTAATTATAGCCAGCAATATTTGCTTTTTAAAAAAATTAGCACATCAAGACATAGCATTCATATGTCAATTGCATGGATTTAAAATGCCCAATTTGGTGAGTTTTGACAGATGTGCACACCTGTGAGACCACCTCCAAGATCCAGGACATTTCCTTCCCCTCTGGAGTCTCCTCATGTCCATTCAAAGTAAACCCCCCCACCCAATGACAGACAAGTACACATCTGCTTTCCTTCCCTGTCCACCTGATTTCCCTGTTCTTGACTTCGGGCTCATGGGACAGGGCAGTCTCTCTCTGCAGGACATCTGAACCTCCCTGTGATGCAGGGGGAAGCACACCAGTGATTCGCTCGTGTCCGTGTGGTCACCATATGCATGGTCCCACCTTTCGTTTACTCACTTACTAGTGGGTGCACACTGGGTGGATTCCATGCGTGTGACGGTTGTAAGTAAATGCCTTTAACAGCGGATAGTATGAGTGTAGAAAAAAATGGATGTTTATTATTTTCTGAAAAAAGTAAATCACGATTGAGCCACGCATAGAAATTAGAATAAAAGATAAAGAAGAAATATTTCTTCAGAGTCCCACTGCTCAGTTTTACTCACCAGGCTACTTTGCTGTGTTTCTTCCTAAACTGTGTCATGCACGTGTATGTATGTATTTATGTATATGAAATTGTGAAAATTGGGAAAGTAATGGGAATATAATTTGGGTTCTTATCTTTTATAATGAACATGAGAGTCTTAGTGTGAGTTTTCCAGGGAAGCATAACATCTAACATTTATTATAAGGAATTGGTGCACGTAGTTATGGAGGCTGGGAGCCGCCTGACCTGCAGCCGGCCCACTGCAGACCTGGGAGCTGGTGGTGTGTGTGGTGTGCGTGTTTGCGTGTGTGTGTGTGTGTGTGTGATGTATATGTGCATGTATGCGTTTGTGGTGTGCATGCACGCATACATGTGATGTGTGTGTGTGTGTGTGTGTGTGTATCTCTGCATGTACTATAAGAAATTGGCTCACACAGTTATGGAGTCTGGGAGCCCCCTGACTTGCAGTTGGCCCGCTGCATACCCTGGAACTGGTGGTGTGGGTCAGAACCCGAGCCAGGAGAACTGAGAGAGCAAGCACAGTAGGTGCACATTCTGGTCCTGGGGCAGAGAAGACTGGGTCCCGCTCAGCAGCCAGGTGGAGAGAGGGTTACTCCCCTTTCTGCTGTATTCAGGCCTAGTGCACTGGATGAGGCCCACCCTCACTGCGGAGGGCAGATTCAGGTGTGAACCTCACCCAGAAGCTCCTCACAGTTGCACCCAGAACACTATTTGGCAGAGAGACTGACTTCAGGACAAATCATTTACATAGATAGCCATGTGGAAGGCATTCCACTGTTAATCTGCCTTCTCAAAGGGAGGGATTTTGTGTGTAAACTCCAGACCCAGAAAACTGACTCTTCTGCCAACATAAGATAATTATCTGTCCCCCCTGAAGCAGAACGTGGTTTCTCTGGAACCCCGCCTAGCCATGTGTCTGTGCTGGATGCCATGTGCACAGTGAAGCTAGAGGCCCCAGAGGAGACTGCCAGGAGCCTTGTGTGGACTCACAGGGCCAGAGGCAGGGCACTGTGGCACTGTGTCCAGAAGGGGCCGGTGGGGCCCTGACCAGAGAAGCCTCCCGGCCTCCCTCCCCTTTGCTGTGGTGCGGGGGGCACAGCTCACAGGCTCGCTGGGCAGTGCTCTTGCAGGGCATGGGACGAAGATGTGCAGCATGAAAGAGAGAAGCTAGTTCTGAAAGCCTCCATCTCCTCCCCGTGCCTTCACAGTGAGAGAATGAACATTCACACTGCATTGTGGCCCCTGGGAAGAAACATCCCCATGGAGAGCCCTTTCCACTCTGCACAGGGCACACGCTGTTTCTTGTTTCTCTGTTTCTCAAGGTGTCTGGGCCCCTGGAGATTCTCTCAGGACTGCATTGTGGTATCCCATTGTTAAGCTCAGAGTCCTCAGGCAGCGCCGCCTGCCTTTCCACGCATGCCCTGCTGCCTCTGATGTTTGAGCCCTGCATGCTGCCCACATCCAGAGAGTGAGAATTTTGCTAAGACCAGGTTGGGGAAGGGAGCAGCACCATCATCCCATTTGGCCTGGGCCCTGGAGACTCCCTCCCCGCCCCATCATCTGCATATTCTGTGGGATGTTGGTGTTGGGGGTGTCCTGGCTCAGGGTGACACAACCCAGTTCATTAGAGAGCAGGATCTGGCTTAGGCTGGGGCCTGACCACAAGTCCAAGCAGTGCAGAACCTTCCCCCAGGGAAAACATGATCCCATCAATCTTCTCCCCATGGGGGCAGGAGATATTTCATTGTGCAACCCATCCGCCCTTAATGAGTGGTGAGTCCAAGGTCAAGATGACCACAGATCAGATCCTGGCTCACAGACAGCACCTCTCTGCCATGTCCTCATTGAGCGGAGGGGTGAGAGAGCTTTATGGGGTCCCTTTTGTAAGGGCCCCACTCCCATCCATGGAGGCTCCATCCTCTTGACCTAAGCACTTCCCATGGGCCCCACCTCTCAACATCATCATCTTGGATGTTGGGTTTCTAACATGAGTTTGAGGGGCACACGACCATTCGGTCCATAGAGGTATTGCATCTCCAGCCTCATTCCCAGCTGTCTCACAAAGGGGTCTCCAACTTCCATAGACATTACCTTTGGAAGTCTCAGATGAACCTGGCCTCTGTTGCCTGCAGTCATGTCTCCAAAGCCACAACCTTCCTCAGTAGCCTCTCTGTTGGTGATCAAGCTGTTGCACTGGCATACATTTCAGGCACAATGTAGGCCAAGTGTTCATCTGAGCACTCAGGGCTCTGCAGGTACACTGCAGCCAGGCATACTTGTCCCCATGACTGCCCGATGGAGCCACTGTGTCGCATTTGCCCCAGGCCCTTCTGGTTCTGGGGCTCCTGCTCAGACTTGAGCTCTGGTCCTCACAAGCAGGAAAGGCTAATGTGACAGAGAAAGACTGGATATGTGAATGTTTGTACCCCTGGGATCAGGTAATGTGCTCCTTCTGTCTATTTTGGATACCTCAAACACATAGAATCTTATAATATTCTTCTCTGTGATTGGATTATTACCCTTGCATAGTGAACTGAAGGTTCATCCATATTGTGATAGGAGTCAGAACTTTAGTCTTTTGCATGGCTGGGTAATATTTCATTGTGTATACATCACCCATTCATCTTCAATGGATTCTTTGGTTGGCTTAGTCTTTTGACTTGTGCGTGATGGTGGTACGAATTTGGGGGAAGAAAAACAGAGTGAGTCCCTGTTGTCCTTTATTTGGGGTATATACCTGAGGTATATTAATTAATTCTATTTTTAAGTTTTAGAGGAACCCCCATTTAGTTTTCCTCAGCAGCAGCACAAATTTATTTTACTTCTTGATATATTTCAGTTTATGGATCTACCCCATGTTATATATTCATTTACCTTTTGTGGTATGTTTGCATATTTAGTACCATTTTCCAATTGTGGGACAGTAACTAGGGAATATTTGGGGGTGGGGGAAGCTATTGGAAGATAAACTTTATTTCAGTAGGTTTTTAGTAATGACTTAGGGAATGAGGGTTTAGGAGATGAGGATAGGAGTTAGGGTGAGTCTTGAGTCATTGGAGATCATGGCTCATGTGTTTAAGCTGGGGCGGTGGAAGGTGCAAGGAGAACACGGTTGTCTAGAGGACTCATTAGGGACAGCACTAGACTGAGTAATTGGAGTTTGTGGGTTCCAGCTTAGGGGTAGAAGATCTTGAGAGAGCTAGGGTTTAAGATCAGGGTACATTCTGAATACAGATCCTTTTATCAGATATGTCATTTGGAAATATTTTCTTCCAGTTTGTGGCTTGTCTTTTGGTTCTTTGAACAAGGTTTATCTGAGAAGTTTTAATTTTACAAAGTCCATGTTATCAATTTTTATGTTTTTGGGATTGGTCTTTGTGTTTTATTTTCTTAAATGTTTATTTATTTTGAGAGATTGGCACTGTCTGCACACAGCCCAATTTGGGGCCGATAATGAGATCATGACCTGAGTAGAAATCAAGAGTCAGACACTTAACTGACTAAGCCATCTTGTGTTTGCCTTTTATTTTATTTTATTTATTTATTTATTTATTTATTTAGTGCAAAAATGTGATTTTATTAAGGCACGAGGAGAGGACCCATGGACAGGAAGAGTTGCCCTGGACCATGAGGAAAGACTGGTTATATACAATGGAGTTGGGGGAGGTAAAGTCAGGGGAGGTTTCCAGTGAGATTTTCATATGCTAATGAAGACTCACAGGATATTGGAGGCCTAGCTATTGTCAGTCTAAGGTTGTTTTTCCCCCCATAGCAAAACATTAGCATTAAGACAGTAGGGAGTTCTTGGAGAAACGTTTTTACTGGGCCTGCCTCAAGTGTTTGCCAATGGGCTGCAGGTTATAAGGAAATTTAATTTTATCTGCCATTTCCTCCTGCCTTTGTTTTCCACATCATTCCCCCTGAACAATTTTGACCCTTCAAATCTTTGAGGTGCTGAGGGTGGAAGGTCTCATCTTCTGTAACTTCCTGCTGAGTGGGGGCATAGAGATGTCCCTACTTATGGGCCAACATTAGTCAGTTGGTGAAGGCTTTTGTATACAGTAGTTACCACAGGCTGAGGCAGCCAATCCAAGGTAGACAACATACATGTGTTATACCCAGATCGCAGTATCCTCACTGACCAGAGACCACCGGGGAGACCGAGTCACGCATGCAAAGGCAAAGGGCTTTATTAAGGGCTCGAGCTCGGGCTCCCAGACCTCACCAATGCAATGGATTCGTGCTGAGAGCCCCGAACAAGGGCAGAGTAGAGTTTTTATGGGGTTTGAGATGGGGGAGTTACAGAAGTTGTGACATGAGAACAGTGATCCAATCATAATTATTCAACATCATTGACAGCAGGTTTGACCATACACATTGTCTAGAGTATTCATTACTTTTGGCGGGATCCAATTACAACATTTAGAGTATCTTTAAATTCAACCAATCACAGAGCGAGCCTAGGGTCTTGTTCAGCTACTAACAGGTTAACTTTAACATTAGGTAACAGGGTCCTATCTATAGTTTCTATCTCCAGGCCTCTCCCTTAACAATGTGGAGGCCGGCCTTTCCTGTTTGGGTGTTGCAAGGGTGGTTACTCCTGCCTTGGGCAATGTGTAACTACCTGATAGTTTCCGGGAAGCTGAAACTCAGGCCTTCTAGTTTAGAGGGGAAACTTAAAGCCTGTCATGGAGTCAGTTTGGTTTAGACGTTTAGACTTGTGGCCTTACACATGAACCTTTTTGAGTAGAAAGGATCATCTGTCTTCTAGAAGTTATGGCTGTGAAGTTCTGGCACCAGGCAGGGAGACATTGGAAAAGACAACAAAATAAGGTTATTTTATGAGAAGGAGAAGCCTAAAACAAACAAACAAAGAAAAAAAAACCTGGTAATTTTCCTTCAGTCCATTACTGTCATTTGAAGTGAGATTTGATGTCTTCCACTGGTTCACAGGAATAAGAAGGTGTGTCAGCTTGCATACTAGATTCCTGTGAGGAAGTTACAGGTTGAATTATTGATATGTTGAGTCCACGAAGAATGACCTTCTAATTTTACTATAGTGGGAGTACAACCCAGTAAGGGGACCTTTCATTTTGGAGTTAAATCCCCTGTCATAGTAGACTTCCAATCCCTTAAATACATCATGTCTCCTGGGTTTATATGGGGTGGGTTTCTAGTGACTTTCAGATTAGGTTCAGGAAGCCTGTGACTTGTATATTCAGTTAAAGATGTATGAATTAACATGGCTTCAAGTGAATAATTAAATAAAGCCCTATAGTCTATCTATTGTAGATAAGAAAAGACTTTCCATATGCAATTATTGGGGGGTCCATTCCATTTTTAGTTGTTAAAACAATTATATGCCCATGGGGTCCTTTTACTATCTGCACAGAATAACAAGCAAGTGGGAAGGAAAAGAGTACTTACCAAGTTTGCATTGGCTCAGAGTCCAGATGAAAAGACTCATCACCCCACACGATGGGCACCACATAAATGATGAAGGTTTGAGGGTGATAGTGGGATTTGCGGGGTTTGGAGCTGACAGCCAAGAAAGAGTTCTTGAAGACATCGTTGGTGCAAAAGGTGATTTTATTAAAGCACAGGGACAAGATGCTTGGGTAGGAAGAGCTGCCCCTTGCGTTGGCATTTTAAATTATCTACAGTTTCCAGTGGATTTTGGGGTAGGTTGTGAAGTTAGTGTACATTTCATTTCATATAGTTTCCAATTAATTGTTCGTTAACTATCTTGGGCGAAGTTGGGGGATAGTGGGCTCCCCTTCAGTTTCAATCCAAAATGTAATGGATTCAGCGGGCGGCCAGGAGGGGGCGCTGCCTCCACGGATCTTTGAGCCCAGCATGTCCTGCACTACCTCCACAGCCTGCAGGGGGTGCCCGAGCCCCGCTCCCTGACTCCGGCGCGCGCAGGCGCACTCAACCCGCCTCCTGCGTGACCGGAGCTCCGCTTCCTCAGAGTCAGCTGTGGGGAATTCGTGGGGACGTTGGGTCCCCTCCACAGGGACAGGAGCCGGGTAGCCTCAGGATCCGCTGTGGAGGCTTTGGGAGGATGTTGGGCTTTATCCACGCTGACAAGAGCGCCGCTTCCTCAGGACCTGCTGTGAGGGATTCTGGTGGACTTGGGGTCGCGTCCACACCCACAAGAACTGGGACTCCTCAGGACCCGCTGTGAGGATTTCCGGAGGACGTGGAACCGCGTCCACAGGGACAGAAAACAAGTCTCCTCAGGACCCGCTGTGGAGACTTCGGGGGGACGTGGGGTCGCGTCACACCGACATGAACCCGGTCTCCTCAGAAGGAGCAGGTGAGGAGAAAGCGAGGCGGGGGGAGGAGGAGGAGCTTCCGGAGCAGACACCGCTGAGAGGAGTCGGTGTTAGGGGACCCGGCGCGGGAAGAGCCCGGCGCGGCTCGGTGCGCGGTGACGCGGGGTCCCGCGGGGGCTGTGCGCGCGGCCGTCGGGTCTTCCCGCTCCGGGCTCCGGGGCCGCGGGGCTGCGCGTTGGTGCCTCTGCTCCGCGCCAACTCGGTTCCC
>NW_027529175.1:9266020-9267807 GCF_008692635.1 Crocuta crocuta
CCGGGCGGTGCTCGCGCTCCCGCCGCTGTGGCCGCGCGGGTCGCGGTGCCGGTTCCGTGTCTGACAGGGCGTTGTGGGTAGTTCGGTGCCGATGGCCCCGGATGTGCAGGACGGACGCTGTCACAGGACGGATCCCCCACGTCCAGGAGCACAGAGTGGCGTTCCGTCCCCGCGCGTCTCCCTGCATTTCTGTCCCCAGTGTCCTGTCGTCCTCAGAGAGCAGGCCTGTCCCCTCCTCGCTCAGAGTTCCTCCCGGGCACTTGGTTCATTCTGACGCAGGTTTACGATGGTCGTCCTGAGTGTGTAGATATGCACGTGGGGTTTCTGTGTCCGTGTCGTGTCCTGTGAGTGTACACATTTATTAGTTTACCTTCAATCTAACACCTCCAGCTTCTCCCAGGAAAAATGGGTTCACTTGGAAAGAAGAGAGTATTTGTCGTCCTGTGCCTGGAGTAACATCTCATTCCTCTGCGCATGGATGGCAGGCGTCTGGCACCCTTTGTTGAAAAGACCATTGTTTCTCCAACATCATGTTGAAGAGACCATTGTTTCTCCAACATCATGTTGTCCGCCCTTGTGAAAATTCAGTTCACCAGAGATGAAAGGGTTAATTTCTGGGTTTTTCAATTAAATCCCATTGAACTGTATGTATATTTTTATGACAGTATCACAGAGTTTTATTTACTGTTGCTTTGTTTGAAGATTTGAAATTGGGAAGTTGAGCTTCTACCTTTGATTTTTTAAATTGTTTCGTTTATTTTGCGGTTCCTTGTTTTTTTCATGTGACCGTTAGGATTAGCTGGTGCATTTCTTCTCAGAGGCCTTTGTGAGTTTCCTGGGAATCACACTGATCCTGCACGTTGCATTGTGTGCTATCGCCACTTAGCAATAGTACATTTTAGATTGTCTTTAATTTCCTTCAGCAACGTTTTTTACATCTATTCTCAAGTTTTTTATTGATGTTGATATACAATTCCCTAAAATGGAATTGTAAATTCTTGTTCATAAGATTTATTGCTAGTGTATACAAATAAGTGAGATATCTGTGCATCAATAATTTGTCTTATAACTATCCTGAATTAGGTGATTAACTCCAATCATTTTGTTGATTCTTTAGGAAGTTCTTATATAAGATGATGTTGTCTCTGGTTTCTGAATAGATGTAGTTCTACCTTTTCCTTTCAGATGTGGATGTCTTTTTTCCTTCCTCATTGCTCTGGGTAGAAGTTTTAGTGCCATATTGAGTAATGGGAGAAAAGCCTGCATCTTGGCCTTGTTCCGGATATGAGAGGAAACCTTATAGTCTTCAAAATTGAAATTGATGTTTGCTACAGGTTTATCAAGGATATTACCTTATATTCCTAATTTCTTGGATCTTTATCATGATTTAGATTTGAATTTTGGTTAGAGATATTTCTGTATTAATTAATATGATCACATATTTTCCTCTGGAAATTGTGGTGCATAACATTGCTTGGTTTCAGTGTGTTGAATAAACCTTGATGACTGCGGTAGACTTGCCTAGGTGTGCAGTACCTTTATGTGCTTTGGTTTTATATCATTGTAACCTATGAGGATTTTTACATCGTTATTACAAGGGTTAGGGTGAGGGGTAGGATAGGGTAAGGGGAGGGTGAGGCTGAGGGTGAGGGGTAGGGTGAGGGGTTAGGATTAGGGTTAGGGTTTAGGGTGAGGGCGAAGGTGGGGGTGAGGGTGAGGAGTTAGGGGTTAGGGTTTAGGGTTAGGATTAGGGTTGGGGTTAGGGGTCGGGGTCGGGGTTTGTGTTA
>NW_027529176.1:0-4726 GCF_008692635.1 Crocuta crocuta
TAACCCTAACCTCTACCTCTAATCCTAATCCCTAACCCCTAACCCCAACCCCTACTCCTGAAACCCTAATACCTATCCTTAAACCCTAACCCTAATCCTAAACCCTAAACTCTAAATCCTCATCCTCATCCGTTACCCTCACTCTTATTCCTCTCCCCTAACCCCGTACCCCTATCCATTTACCCAATCCCCGAACTATAACCCAAACCCAATCTTGAACCCTCTAACCCAAACCAGAACCAGAACCCGAACCTGAATCCTAATCCTAACTGTAAATCTAAGAACTCCTAAAGTAAATTAAAGAAAATATAAAATGGTCAATTATTGAATGCCAACCACACACAATGCAACATGTCGTTTCAATGGATTCTCAGGAAAAAAATTTTTTTTTTCTCAGTGGTAAACAAGCCAATTGTATGAGTTATATGGAAAATCAAGGGACCACCAAATAAAACAAATGAAACAATCCAAGTGGAAGCTCATACTTTCCAATTTCAAATCACAACAAAGTAACACTAATTTAAACATTGTGAGGATGTCCTACAGATATACATAAAGATTAGTGGATTTTCATGGAGAACCCAGAAATAAACCCTTTCATCTATGGTCAACCGAATTTCGACAAGGTTGGACAGCATGACATTGGGGAAACAATGATCTTTTCAAAAACGGTGCTAGACCGTCTATCCATGTGTACAGGAATGACACTAAACCCTTACCCACACACCACATACAAACATTAACTCAAAGTGGATCTAAAACTTAAATGTAAGGGGTAAACTTGTAAACTCTAGAAGATATAAATGGAGATAAATCTTCATGGGCACTGAGTTTAACAATGCTCTTAGAGCTGACACCAAAGCACAAGCAAGGAAAGAAAGATAATTTAGTTTCCTCAGCATTAATAACCTTTGTACCTCAAAAGCTGCTACGCAAAAATTGAAAAGACAGGGGCGCCTGGGTGGCTTAGTCGGTTAAGCGTCCGACTTTCGCTTAGGTCATGATCTCGAGGTTCGTGGGTTCCAGCCAGCTCAGAGCCTGGAGCCTGTTTCAGTCTGTGACTCCCTCTTTCTCTGACCCTCCCCTGCTCACGCTCTCTCTCTCTCTCCTAGAAATAAATTTTAAAAAAATTTTTAAAAATTGAAAAGACAATGTCTAGAATTAACGAAAAATATTTACACATTATTTGTCTGGTAGGAGTCTGTTTTACAGAATAGATAAAGAGCTTGTGCAACACACCGAGGATAACAACAAAAAAAAAAAACAATTTTAGAATGGACAAAGGACTTGGATATACTTTCCAAAGAGAGAGCCTATGTATGGTGAATAGACATGAAAACATGTTAAACATCAGTAATCCTTATGGAAACGGAGATTTAAACTACAGTTAGATACACTTTTACATGCAATAAAATTGCTATAATATAGAAAACAATATAACAAATGTTGGCAAAGATGTAGAGAAATTGGACACCTTAAACCGTGTTTGTGGAAGTGTAAAATGGTGGAGTCTATGTGGAAAATGGTTTGGGATTTCCTCAGAAAGATAAAAACATAGAATGGCCATTTGGCTCCACAACTGTCCTCCTAGATGTCTATCCCAAAGAAATGAAACAGTTGTTTAAAAAGGGCACTTGCACAAACATACACAGGAGCACTGTTCACAATAGCCAAATGGTATAAAACCTATGCAAATTTTAAATGCTAAATATAACACCTGCTACAACACGGATTGAACCTCGCAGTCATTATGCTGAGTGAAATACACCAGACACAGGAGGACAAATACCCTCCTTGTCCCAAGTAAGCCCATTTTTCCTGGTAGAAGCTGGAGGTGTTATATTGAAGGTAAACAGAACTAGTAAATGCGTACACTCGCAGGACACGAAATCGACACAGAAACACCACGTGCATATCTACACACTCATGATGACCCACTGGAAACAGACATGAAGAGACGGACCCACTGACACCTGCGTCAGAAGGAACTAAGTGCCCGGAGGAACTCTGAGCGAGGAGGGGACAGGCCTGCTCTCTGAGGATGACAGGACACCGGGGACACAAATGCAGGAAGACGCGCGGGGACGGAAAGCCACTCTGTGCTCCTGGACGTGGAGGAAGAGACCCTGTGACAACGTCCGTCCTGCCCGGGGCGATCTGCACATCCGGGGCCATCGCACGGAACTCCCCCAACGACGCCGTGTCACACACGGCACTGACACCCCGACCCGAACGCAGAGCTGAGGGGGACCCCGCGTGGCCACAGTGGCGGGAGTCTGAGCGCCGCAGGGGCCCCTGCTCCAGGACCGCAAACCCTGTGAGGACGCGGCGGGAACCGAGTTGGCGCGGAGCAGAGGCACCAACGCGCAGCCCCGCGGCCCCGNGAGCGGGTCCTGAGGAGACCCAGCTCCCGTCCCTGTGGCCACAGCCCCACGTCCCCCCGTATCCCGCACAGCAGGTCCAGAGGAAGCAGAGCTGCCCTCAGCGCGGGAGGCGGGCTCCGTGTGCGCGTGCGCGCTGGAGTCAGGAAGCAGCCTCCTCCGCCCGGTGCAGGCGGTTCCGGAAGCACAGGACACGCTGGGCTAACTGGTCCATGGAAGCAGCGCCCCCTCTTGGCCGCCATCCAGGAAACGGCTGATTTAAATTTTTTTATGTTTCTTTATTTTTTTAATGTATTATTTATTTTTGAGAGAGAGAGAGAGAGCGTGAGCAAGGGAGGTTCAGAGAGAGAGGGAGACAGAATCTGAAACAGGCTCCAGGCTCTGAGCTAGCTGTTAGCACAGAGCGTGACGCAGGGCTCAAACCCATGAACCGTGAGATCATGACCTGAGCCGAAGTCAGCCGCTCAACCGACTGAGCAACCCTGGCGCCCCACATGTTTCTTTATTTTTGAGAGAGGGGGAGAGAGAGAGAGAGAGAGAGAGAGAGGACACAAGTGAAGAATGGACAGAGAGAGAGAGAGAGAAGTTCTGAAGCAGACTCAAAGTTCCAAGCAAAATGCATGGAGCCTACCTGGAGCTCAAACTCGCAGAAAAGGGGAGCCCGACATGGGGCTCCAAATCCGAGAGCGTGGGACCCCACGCGGGGCTCGAACAGCCACACCATGGGAGCCTAACGCCAGGCTCGAACTCCCAAACTGGGAGAGCCTGATGCCAGGCTCGAGCTCCAAGAACGTGGGAGCCCAATGCGGAGCGCGAACAGGCACACCGCGGAAGACCAACGCGGCTCTGGAGCTCGCACACCGTGGGAACCCGACGTGGGGCTTAACCTTGCACACCCCAGGAGCCCAACGCAGAGATTGAACACGCACACTCAACTATCCCGAAATGGGGCTCAAATTCGCACCCAGAAGGAGCTGGGCCCAGAGCTCTAACTCGCACACCCTGGGAGCCTGACGTGGGGCTCAAACTCGCCGCCGGCGGGAGTTTGCACGCCTGGGGACACCAATGAGAGGCTTGAACGCACAGGCCCGGAATGTCCAACTTAGGGCTCAAACTCGCACACTGAGCAAGCCCCACGCAGAGCTCGAACTCACACAAAAGGGGAACCTGACTCGGGGGCTCAAACTCGGAGAGCGTGGGAGACCAACGCGGGGCTCGAATAGGCAAACAGTCAGAGCCGGAGGCCAGGCTCCAAGTCACGCACCAGGGGAGCTCAACAGGGGGCAGGAACTCGCACAAAAGGGGAGCCTGACGCAGAGCTCGAACTCAGAGAGCGTGCAGCTTCACGCAGGGCTCAAGCTCGCACAACCCGGGAGCCAGCAGGGAGGNCTGATGCCAGGCTCGAGCTCCAAGAACGTGGGAGCCCAATGCGGAGCGCGAACAGGCACACCGCGGAAGACCAACGCGGCTCTGGAGCTCGCACACCGTGGGAACCCGACGTGGGGCTTAACCTTGCACACCCCAGGAGCCCAACGCAGAGATTGAACACGCACACTCAACTATCCCGAAATGGGGCTCAAATTCGCACCCAGAAGGAGCTGGGCCCAGAGCTCTAACTCGCACACCCTGGGAGCCTGACGTGGGGCTCAAACTCGCCGCCGGCGGGAGTTTGCACGCCTGGGGACACCAATGAGAGGCTTGAACGCACAGGCCCGGAATGTCCAACTTAGGGCTCAAACTCGCACACTGAGCAAGCCCCACGCAGAGCTCGAACTCACACAAAAGGGGAACCTGACTCGGGGGCTCAAACTCGGAGAGCGTGGGAGACCAACGCGGGGCTCGAATAGGCACACAGTCAGAGCCGGAGGCCAGGCTCCAAGTCACGCACCAGGGGAGCTCAACAGGGGGCAGGAACTCGCACAAAAGGGGAGCCTGACGCAGAGCTCGAACTCAGAGAGCGTGCAGCTTCACGCAGGGCTCAAGCTCGCACAACCCGGGAGCCAGCAGGGAGGCCAATTTGCATACAGGACCTGAACTCGCACAAAAGGGGAACCCTGCGTGGAGCTCGAACTCAGAGAGCAAGGGAGTCCGATGCACGGCTTGTGCGGACACGCCCTGGGAGCCCAAGGCAGGACTCGAACTGGCATACCGCAGAAGCCCTACACGGGGCTCGAATTCGCACACGAGGGAGCTCCACGCGGGCTTCAACTTGCACACCGCTGGAGTCTGACACAGGGCTGGAACTCGCACTCCACGGGAGCCCGACACGGGGCTCCAACTCGCACCCTGGAGAAAACCGACTCGGGGCTCGGACTCGAACAACGGGAGAGCCCAACACGGGGTTC
>NW_027529176.1:7736-16995 GCF_008692635.1 Crocuta crocuta
GAGCCTACCTGGAGCTCAAACTCGCAGAAAAGGGGAGCCCGACATGGGGCTCCAAATCCGAGAGCGTGGGACCCCACGCGGGGCTCGAACAGCCACACCATGGGAGCCTAACGCCAGGCTCGAACTCCCAAACTGGGAGAGCCTGATGCCAGGCTCGAGCTCCAAGAACGTGGGAGCCCAATGCGGAGCGCGAACAGGCACACCGCGGAAGACCAACGCGGCTCTGGAGCTCGCACACCGTGGGAACCCGACGTGGGGCTTAACCTTGCACACCCCAGGAGCCCAACGCAGAGATTGAACACGCACACTCAACTATCCCGAAATGGGGCTCAAATTCGCACCCAGAAGGAGCTGGGCCCAGAGCTCTAACTCGCACACCCTGGGAGCCTGACGTGGGGCTCAAACTCGCCGCCGGCGGGAGTTTGCACGCCTGGGGACACCAATGAGAGGCTTGAACGCACAGGCCCGGAATGTCCAACTTAGGGCTCAAACTCGCACACTGAGCAAGCCCCACGCAGAGCTCGAACTCACACAAAAGGGGAACCTGACTCGGGGGCTCAAACTCGGAGAGCGTGGGAGACCAACGCGGGGCTCGAATAGGCACACAGTCAGAGCCGGAGGCCAGGCTCCAAGTCACGCACCAGGGGAGCTCAACAGGGGGCAGGAACTCGCACAAAAGGGGAGCCTGACGCAGAGCTCGAACTCAGAGAGCGTGCAGCTTCACGCAGGGCTCAAGCTCGCACAACCCGGGAGCCAGCAGGGAGGCCAATTTGCATACAGGACCTGAACTCGCACAAAAGGGGAACCCTGCGTGGAGCTCGAACTCAGAGAGCAAGGGAGTCCGATGCACGGCTTGTGCGGACACGCCCTGGGAGCCCAAGGCAGGACTCGAACTGGCATACCGCAGAAGCCCTACACGGGGCTCGAATTCGCACACGAGGGAGCTCCACGCGGGCTTCAACTTGCACACCGCTGGAGTCTGACACAGGGCTGGAACTCGCACTCCACGGGAGCCCGACACGGGGCTCCAACTCGCACCCTGGAGAAAACCGACTCGGGGCTCGGACTCGAACAACGGGAGAGCCCAACACGGGGTTCAATCTCACACACTCCGCGAGCCGAGCTTGCCCAGTGCAAGAGCCCGACGCGAGGCTGGAATGCATGCAGCATAGGAGCCTGACGCGGGGCTCCAACTTGCACCCAGCTACAGCCCAGAGCAATGCTCGAACGTGGACATCTGATGAACCCCACGCGGTGCTCAACCTCGCACACCCCGCGAGCTCAACGAGGAGCTCAGCTCTCACACTGCAAGAGCCCGACGCGGGGCTCAAACTCACAGAGAGCAGAAGCCTGGCTCGGGGCTCTAACTCGCACACCCCTTGAGCACGACGCGGGGGCTCGAAATGGTACACTCAGCTATCCGGACGTGGGACTCAATCTTGCACACAGTGGAGGCCCGACCCAGGGGTCAAACTCGCACATCCCGCGAGCCTGACGTGGGGATCGAACTCACATGCCTCGGGGACCAGTCATGGGGCTGGAGCCCTCACACTGAGTGAGTGCAAAAGNGGGGGGAATGCAAGCACCACACCCTGCCACTGTGGGGGTGGGGGCGTGCAAGTGTCGGCCCCCCTCCATCGATGATGGGGGCTGCCTCTATATTTGAATGGGGGTGACCCCATCGTTGATGTCATGTTGGAGCCTAGAGACCTCACCATCGTTGATGATGAGTTCTCCCTTTGTCGATTGGGGGTGCAGGTGTAACACTCATCCATCATCGATGTGGGGTGCCCCTGCATCGATATGGGGGCTGCAGGTGTGACATCCATCTGTGGTCGAAGCGAGGTGCCTCTCTCATCGATACTGTGGTGCCCCTTCATCAATGTGGGCCAAGTGCGGGCATGACGCCCCTCCATCATCGATGGTGAGGTGCCCCTTTGTCAATGTGGGAGTGAAGGCATGACACCCCTCTATCACTGATGGAGGTGTACTTCCATTGACGATGGTAGTGTGCCGCTTTGTCAATGGTGTGTGTGGGTGTGAGTGTGTCACCCCACCTTCGTCGATGGGGAGGTGCCTCCATCCTTGATTGAGGGTGCCCCTTCGTCGATGGGGGATGCATACATGACACACCGCGATCGTTGATTGGGTGTTTCCATCGTCGCTGGGGAAATGCCCCTTCACTGCTTTCGGGAAGCAGGCATGACATCTGTCCATCGTCAGTGAGGCGGTGCCTCCATCATCCATGGTGGAATGACCTGATCTTCGATGGTGGGGTGCAAGTGTGACACTCCTCCATCATCCATCGGGGAATGCCTCCTTGGTCGACGAGGAGGTGTAAGACTGAGGCCCCTCCATCGTCGAATGGGGGTTCCCCCTTCATTGATGGGGGTTATTGGCTTGATACCGCTCCATCGTCTATGTGGGGGTGCCCCCCCACCGTCGAGAGTGGAATGCAAGCTCTGGCACCCCTCCACCATCGGTGGGGAGGTGTGGGTGCATGAATGACACCCCTCCCACTGTCGGTGGAGGGGTGCCTCCATCACCGATAGGGGTTTGCCCTGATCTTTGATTTGGGGGTGCAGTGGTGACACCCCTCCAACTTCGATATGTAGGTGCTCTCATTGTCAATGGTGGGGGTGCAGGTTAGACACCCAACCATGGTCAATGTGGGTTTACCCCTTCATCGATGGGGGCTGTAGGTGTGACACCTCTGCTTGAAACGTGGGCTGCTACCTCCATCATCAATGGGGAGTGCTTCCATCATCGATGGTGGCGTGCCCCTTCATTGATGTGGGGGTGCACGTGTGACACCCTTCCATTGTTTTCAATGGGGGTGCTCCCAGTATGGACTGTGGAGTCCCTTTCATTGATATGGGGTGCAGGCATGACATCTCTCCATGGTGAATAGGCAGGATCCTCCATCTTTGATTGGGGGTGCCCACCATCAATTGCTGGGTGTCCCTTCATCGATATGGGTGTACAGGCCTGACACCCCTCCATCGTCAATATAGGAGTGCCTCCATCGTCAATATGGGGTGCCCCTGGGTCAATAAGTATTGAAGACATGACACCCCTCCAACATGAATGGGGGGTGTCTCCATCATCGATGGGGGCTGCCCCCATCATCCTAGGGGCGGTTCCCCCTTCATCAAGGGGGAGTACAGACGTGACACCCCCTCCATCGTCAAAGGGGGTGCATCCTTCATCTATGGGGGAGTGCCCCTTCGGAGATGGTGAGTGCGAGAGTGACACCCGACCATTGTCGCTGGGGGGGGGGGTGCCTCCATGTTCGATAGAGGGGTTCCCTCAACATTGATGTGATCATGCAGGCGCAACACCTGTCCATCACTAATGAGAGAGTGCCCCATTGTCGATGGTGGGTGCAGGTGTGACACCCATCCATCTTCAGTGTGAGGTGCCCCTGCATCAAGGTGGGGGTGCAGGTGTGACACCCATCCATTGTCGAAACGAGGGTGCCTCCCTCATCGGTGGTACGGTGCTACTTTGTCGATGTGGGGGTGCAGGTGTGACAACCCTCCATCGTCGATGGTGGGGTACCCCTTCGTCGATGGGGGTAGAAGGCGTGACACCCATCCATCATCAATGGGGGGTGTCTCCATCATCAATGGGAGGGTGGCCCCATTGTCTTTGGGGAGTGCCCCCTTCATCAATGGGAGGTTGTGGGCATGACACCCCTCCATCGTTAATAAGGAAGTGGCTCCATCATCGATTGGAGGGTGACCCCATCGTCGATTGGTGGTTGCCCGTTTGTCAATAGGGGTGCATACGTGACACCCCCCATCATTGACGGGATGGTCTCTTATCATCGATGGGGTTGTGCCCTTTCGTCAATTTGGGGGTGCAGGCATGACATCGTTGATGAGGGGCTGCCTCCATCAATGATGGAGGGGTTCCCCAATCGTCCACGGGGGGTGCAAGTGTTACACTTCTTCATCGTTGATGGGAGGGTGCCTCCTTCGTTGATGAGGAGGTGTAAGATTGACACTCCTCCATCGTCGATGGGGGGGTACCTCCATCATCAATTCGGGGTTCCCTTTCCGACGATGGAGGTTACTGGTGTGACACCCCTCCATCACCTATGTGATCAAGGAGGGGTATGACAGTGCAACAATGGGTCTGCTGGCTAGCGAAGACAGTATGTACAGGGAAGTGAAGGAGGGGAAGCTAGCTCCAGGACACATGGATTCAGGAGGGGGAGGCTTCAGGTTAGAAGATGGACACCATTTCTAGCCACAGTTAGGAGGAAAGGGCTCATGTATTTCCAACACTGTAGAAGTTCACTTTTGTAACTCGTTTAAGTCTTTAATACCTAATGCTCTGAAGGTAGAAGGTCTGTTATGGCTGTTTGGAAGATGGGGAAACCGAGGCCCAGGTAGATCAAAAGGTCAGAACTACCCTGCATACAAACCTAAATTCAAGTTCCAGGCTGTGGCTCGTGCATGGTTCACCCACACAGACTAAGGTTTCTGGAAGCAGGGCCGCAGGTAACAATTCCAGGACAACACACATGTGCACCTTCTCCCTGAACACTGAGACCATAGCATTTAATCCTATTTGGCCAAATTGGTCCGTTGAAACTGTTCCAGCTCAGATTGAATAGGCCCATAGCACAAATCCCAGCTTACAAAGAAATGGTCATTGGCCAGTGCTTGGCAGGCTTTCTCTATACAGGACCAGTCAGGAAATATTCTTGGCCCCACAGGACCAATCTTCACTTGAGCTACTCCCCTCTGGTACGTGGCCATGGCTGTGTTCAAATCAAAATTTACACAACAGGAGGCCAGATTGGGGGCCACAGGCTGAGGTCTGCTAACTCCAGCATGCTATAAACAATTTACTGGAAGACAGCTATAGGCTTGGGGATGGATAGCAGATCCCAAAAGGAGAGGGTTCACATTCTTCCTCCTTCCTATAAAGAACAAATCCTGTGAAGACAGGAGAAGGAGGATGGTCTACCTTTAACTTGGGGTCCACAGCCTGTCAGGTGCCTTGTCTTCATCAGCTGTAATCCTCAAAGTCACTCGGGAAGGTTTGAAGCCCTATTTTCCAGGTTAGACGAAAAGAGGCTCAGGAAGAAGCTGCCCGTGACTACACAGCATGGAGACAAACCAGGAAGGTCCGTGATGGCCAGTGAGGGCACAGGCCCCCTAGGACAGGAAACACGAGGTAGCCCACTCTGGCTGCTGAACAAGTCAGCCCAGTAAGACTGGGATAGAGACTCAAGAATCAGAAGAGGTCATCATGCACCCATAGGAAACCTCTGGAGGTGTAGGGAAGTTTTGTAGGCTACTTTCTTGTTGTTACTCTTTAATATAATTTATTGTCAAATTCATTTACATGCAACACCCAGTGCTCATCCCACAAGTGCCCTCCACAGTGCCCACCACCCATTTTACCTTTCCCCCACCCCTCCATTCACCCTCTGTTCTCTGTATTGAGGATTCTCTTGTGGTTTGCCTCCCTCTCTCTCTGAAACTATTTTTCCCCTTCTCCTCCCCTATGATCTTATCATTTTCTCAAGATCTACATGTGAGTGAAAACATAGGATGTCTGTCTTTCTGACTGATGTATTTCACTCAGCATAAAACCTTCCAGTTCCATCCATGTTGCTACAAATGGCATGATTTCATTTTTTTCTTACTGGAAAAGAATGTGTATTCTGCTACTTTAGGATGACAAAGTTTACATATATCTGTCAAGTCCATCTGGTCCAGGGTATCATTCAGGGCCATTGGTTCTTTATTTTCAGTCTAGATGATCTGTCTGTTGCTGTGAGTGGAGTATTCAAGTTCCCTGCAGTTAGTGTATTCTTACCAATCAGATTGCTTCTGTTGTGATTGGTTTTTGTATTTGGGTGCCATCGAATTTGGTGCATAAACATTTATGATTGTTAGCTCTTCTTGGATAGACCCCATAATTATTATATAATGCCCTTCTTCATCTCTTGTTACAGCCTTTAGTTTAAAATCTGGTCTGATAGAAGTATGGCTATTCCAGCTGTCTTTTGACTTCGTATGGTACTTTGAACTTCCAAACATGGAACACGGGTTTTTTAAAAAAAAAAAAAAAAAACCATCCTGTCTGGATCTTAGAAGGCAAGAAGACTTCCAGCTGACTTCAGGGTCCACACCACAATATTTGAGGTTGACAAGGGATGTGTGTGTAATGGAGGTGGGAATGAACAAACCCAGGGAGCTCCCCCAAAAGTCACTGACTAGATGGTGCTTGGCGTCACGTCTCTTACCCTTGTGATCTGATAATTAGAAGACAAGCTGTACCTTAGATCAACATCACCCTCAACCCAGAGAGGCAAGATTGCTTCTGGGACTTTTGGTGAAGATCAAGGGAAGCTATAGAGGCAGGATACCAGGAATGTCATCCTCCCAAGGGGAACACTGTAGACCAGGAGGGGTTCATTATGTAACCTAGCACACTCTTGAGTGTCTGTGCCCTTGACCTCGAGGACAGACGGGATCCTTGCTCTTGTTCTTTCTACACCCCGTACCACTACTGGGTCACAGGAAACCTCCCTGTGGCCACTGTGTCTTGTGTACCCGATCCACAGAGAGACTTCAAAGCATCGTGGTGCCTCAGGAGCAAAGGTGCAGCTGCGGTCAGCGTTTTTCTTCTGAGGCACACATGTGAGTTGTGGCAAACTTGTGAAATACCAGTCTGTAATCATAGATGCATAAGAACCCAGATTCTAAGATCTCATGTATGTTGAACAGCGTGCACTGGGATCTGGGGATGTGTGAGCCCCAGTTTCTCAGGGACACAGTTCACATTTCCTGGCCAACTTTGCCTCCTTCCATTAGGAAACAGTCCATAACCACTGTCGTCATCTTCAACAACCCAAGTTATCTGACACACACAAGTAACTTTACAATCCATGTGGGAGGTTATCCAATGGGATATACTCAGTTACTCAACTGAGAAGGACTGGCAAAAGGGGGTAAGTGGTCAAAACGTGATTTATTTATTTTTGGCCTAAAAGATGGAATAAATAATGACAATAGTTGGGGTAACTAAAAGTGGCTCAAATGTATTGGGCACATACAGTATGCAGGTTCTCGTTGTTCTGGAGGCTGCAAGGCCAAGATCAAGATGCCAGAGAGCTGCTTCCTAGAGAAGCACTGTGTGCTCACATGGCCCTTCCCATGTGCACTGTGGCGTGGTCCTACTTTCTTCTTAAAGGGACACCAATTGTATTGATTGGGGCCAGACCTTCAGGACCTCACATAACTGTAAGTACCTCCTTAAAGGTCTGTCTCCAAATATGGCCACATGGGGGGTTGGGAATCTGTGTCATGGGGAAGACTGTCAGGTCCACAGCACACGGATTCATCTACTTCTCACCATCTCACAGGGAGGGACTCTTATTTTACATCTCAGAGCCATGGAAGTGGAGGCTCAGAATACACAGTGGGCACTTGGGGTCCATAGCCTGTGCTCCTGACTGCCAGGTAATCCTGCCTTCCCCAGGTACGATTGCGCATCCTGTAAGCACACTGGAGGGACATTCCCCAGCAAGGATACTTTGAATAGTCCAGGCACCTTCTTAAGTTCTCACGTTCTCACATTGAGAACCAGGAGTTAAGAAACCTAGCCTCTGCCTTCACATTGGAGTCGTCACATCTCCAGATACTACAGACGATCCTTAGTTTACCTCCTATAAACAGGGAGGGGACTCCTTCGATGCTGAACCATGGTGACTCGGCAGATGTAGCACAGAGCCCTCAAACCATTAGAGATGTGCAAATAGATTCCACAGTCAGTCCTCAATCTTAGTTTTTAAAAGTTCGTGGCACTGAAGAAGACCTTCCTTATTTCTTGCCTAAATAGGGCCATGCCTAAGGAGTTCCTCATTAGAGCAGAGGGGAATTGAAGGGGTTCAGTGAACCCATAACATGCTGGTTACCATCAGAGTTGGTGTTAGATAGTCCATTTGTGCAACAAAGAGCAAAGGGTCAAAGGCCAGAAAGCAAAGGAGATAACAAACAAGAAAGAGAAGAAATTAGAATGGATCCTAGAATGGGTGGTTTTCCCAAGAAACTAGAAATCTCCAAGCTGAGACAATTAGGCATTGAAAGTGTTCCTCAATGAGACACCTGGGTGGCTCAGTCATTTAAGCGTCTGACTTCGGTTCAGGTCATGATCTCATGGTTTGTGGGTTCGAGCTTCGTTTTGGGCTCTGTGCTGACAGCCAGCTCGGAGCCTGGAGCCTGTTTCAGATTCTGTGTCTCCCTCTCTCTCTGACCCTCCCCTGCTCGCTCGCTCTCTCTCTCTCTGTCAGAAATAAATAAAACATTAAAAAATAAAATAAAGAAAGTGTTCTTCAAGTTTCTAGGTTAGAAGGCTATATTCTGGGAACATCCCGGAAGATAAAATACAGGTTAACCACAATAGGCCACAGAATTTTCTCCAATAAAAATTAATAATAACACAAAATCTGAAGGATTAGGAGAGAAGAAGCCCTGGGTTAACAATCTACACCCAGGCAAGCTGTTATTTGTATGTAAAGCAGAGGAAAAGACATTATTGGATGATTAAGGCAATAGCAAAGAAAAACAATAACAAGCAGGGTCTAAACCATCACATTAAAACACAATACGAAGCTGTGATAGATAGAGCAGTGGGAGGTTAACCTAAAAATTAACCCTCCAGTCAATGGAACTAAATAGCTTGAAAATGGGCCCCCAGGAGAATTTTATACAAGTTTGCTACCAAGATTAATGAGATCACTATTTTTCAGCTTTTTTACTGGTGGCTGGAACACACACAACGAGAACTACAAGGATCAGAAACAAAATATACAGCATAGAATACAATGCATCCTAGAGAATTCTATGAAGAAATTTATATACCATTTATAAACGAGTGAAAAGTAGACAGGTAGTAGACACACCCCAAAAAGTAGACAGGTAATAGACACACACCCAAAAAGATGCAATAGGAAACTTAAGAATTGGATAGCAATGAGGGGCGTCTGGGTGGCTTAGTCTGTTAAGCGTCCGACTTTCGCTTAGGTCATGATCTCGCGGTTCGTGGGTTCGAGCCCCGCGTCGGGCTCTGTGCTGACTGCCAGCTCGGAGCCTGGAGCCTATTTCAGAGTCCGTGTCTCCCTCTCTCTCTGACCCTCCCCTGCTCACGCTGTCTCTCTCTCTCTCTCTCTCTCTCTCTCTCTCTCTCTCTCTCTCCCCCCTAAAAAAAAAAAAAAAAAAAATATTGGAAAGCA